>NW_021620880.1:1569289-1581348 GCF_004785775.1 Grammomys surdaster
GAGAGAGAGAGAGAGAGAGAGAGAGAGAGAGAGAGAGAGAGAGAGAGAGAGACAGAGAGAGAGACAGAGAGAGAGACAGAGAGAGAGACAGAGAGAGAGACAGAGCGACAGAGAGTTATTGGGGTGACACTCTGCAGCTGGGTAACACAGACAGTGGTAGACACTAGGTCTGTTTCCCATCCTTGCCTCCCAAGCAGCCCAGATCCTGTGCTGAGCCAGTGGTGCAGCATCAGCTCTTTCTGGCGCATTTCTGACTGGAGGCTTAGCCCAGCGGCTCTGCTTTCCAGAATATGGAAGCACAACTGGAATCAAGTCTTTTTCTTCTGGAAGGTCACAGTGACTTGTTAGAAAAAAAAAGTTCTTTAAAAAAAAAAAAAAAGAAAATGCCAGGCAGTGGTGGCACATACCTTTAATCCAAGCACTTAGGAGGCAGAGGCAGGTGGATTTCTGAGTTCGAGGCCAGCCTGGTCTACAGAGTGAGTTCCAGAACAGCCAGGGCTACACAGAGAAACCTTGTCTTGGAAAAGAAAAATAAAGAAAAGAAAGAAAAAAGTTCTTGCAGTCAGATGGGGAAAGCAGCAGAATGGAAAGGCAGGAGAAGAAAACAAAACGAAGAAGAAGAAAAATTAAAACTGACTTCTGCTTTGGAGAGGCCAGCTGCCTCACCGTGCAAAGCTGGTGCGCATGCTCAGCAGCCTCTCTGGATCGATCAGGCACTGAACACCTCATAAAGTAGTGTTGAGGCAGCAGGGGCCAGTGGAGAAGCCATGGTGGGAGGGAGCTTTGCCTGCCACACCAGTACAGGCGTCTGCAGGACAATTCCTAGCTGAGCCCCACACTGCCTACATGTCTCTGCCTATACACTGTTCTCTCATTGCCTTAAAGAACAGAGGATACCAACTCTTCACTCCAGGGCCAGCAATCCAGAGACAAGCTGATATGTTCACCTTGGTCAGCATGTGCCCCGTCTGGCAAATACTCACTCCGGTCTTCCGAGGACACTGCTGAGTAGCATGCCAGTGACATAACTGGCCCCCAGAAAGAGTGGAAATTTTAGACGGAATACTAGAGCATTTTATCAATTGCAGCCTCTTGCACGGTTGAGGGAGGGAGGGAGAAGTATCGGAGTGTGTTTGTGTGTGTGTGTGGGGGGGG
The DNA here is from genome assembly GCF_004785775.1 of Grammomys surdaster. Lineage (NCBI taxonomy): Eukaryota > Metazoa > Chordata > Mammalia > Rodentia > Muridae > Grammomys > Grammomys surdaster. Next base: position 1,570,445 of record NW_021620880.1, read on the forward strand.
TCATTGACCTTCATTCCAGAGCCTTCTGTGCACATGCTCAGCCTGCATGGAGATCATCTGGTATCCTCAGATGAACAACTCTGACATTTGCGGCCAGCATGAGCCATAAGGCACGGTGCAGAACAGTCCACAGGCTCTGGGGTGTGAGGGGCAGGAAAGGGGGATGGCGACACCTTCAAAGAATGGAAGATGCTGTTAGCACGTCAGTCCAATTATGGTAATGTGCTGGAGTAATTGGCCCTCCAAGGGCGCAGGGGCTGCACATGAGTACAGTAATTGCAGGTTCACTTGGCTCTGCATTCTTTATCCCACTTTGGTGACTAATTATTAGTATTTAGCAAGTGGATATTGTCATCTTTGGAGCAGGTGCAGCTGTGGCTCAGGCACTAGAGCTGGGGCCAGCTAAAGGTCAGCTTCTGCTTGGGGATAATTAATTTTTCTTTTACAGATCTCAAACTCACTGCAAGCTTGTCTCTGCTGTTCTGCTTCTAAGCAAGCAAACAAACACACAAACCTTGCAGTTTATTTCAATGCCCTTTCCATTAAAAGGCCAGAACCAACAAATAGTTAGAAACGACTGAAGGTAGAGGGTCATTTGTGTACCTCCATTCTACCTAAGGAGAAAGCTGATTTCCAGAAAGATACACATGACTAGGAAAGTCAAATGGCCTGGAGTCACCGTTAAAGAGTGAGTATAGTCTGAGAGCTTGCGACATCTTGTTTGTTTATTACCAGTCCCTATCAGGCCTCAGGACATTCTGTTTATGAAAAGAACTAACGAGGATATGGAGATAGAACAGTGAGCCGAGAGTATCAGTGATAAGCATGAGGACCTGAGTGCAGGTCCCCAGCATCTATGTAGGAGGCAGGCACAGTGATGCATGCCTGGGACCCCACCCACTACTGAGGAAGTAGAGACAGAATGATCCAGGGGATCATGGGCCAATCAGCTTAGCCAAACACTGAGCTTCAGGTTCAGTGAGAGACCCTGTCTCAGAATATAAGATGGAGAATACTAGAGCAAGACACCCTAAATGGAGCTCTAGTTTCCACATACACACCCACTGGGGTGTGCACATACATACATGCACCACAGATGCACCCTCACATACACTATAATAAAATGAAAAAGGTTACCACTGAGGAGGGGGATAAGCAACAGCACACAGCTACTGAATTTCTACTACTGTATATCAGATTCTGTGCTGACAAACATCAATGTTTATTTCACCTCATCCTTACAATAGCTACAAACCACAGACAATTTAATTATTCCCATTTCATACTTGAGAAGTGGAAGTTCAAAGAATGTGTATATGTCTCTCAAGCTGAAGTCACAGACCTGACACTTTAGCCCTGGGCTAACAGACTTCCATCAGCACCCCTTACTCAAGTGTTGTATCATGCAAGCTTCTAGCACGTTGGTGAAATGGTACGAGTTTTGTTTTATGGAAGATCTATAGCTACATCAGCAGAGCCTTCTGGTATACCTCAGGAAGCTCAGAGCTTTATAATGTACACATCATCCCATGGATGTCACGCTTGACAAAAGTAATCAGTATAAAAATAGAATGGTGACTGGAGAGATGGCTCAGAGGCTAAGAGCACTGGCTGTTCTTCTAGAGGTCCTGAGTTCAATTCCCAGCAATCACATGGTAGCGCATAACCATCTGTAATGGGATCTGATACCCTCTTCTGGTATGTTTGAAGACTGAGTATTTATATACCTAAAATAAATAAATAAATCTTTAAAAAAAGAAAATAGGAAAGGAAATTGCTATAGTTTGATCTGTAGCATTCCCCCAACAGCCTATGTGTTAAAAATAAAGTCCCCAACTGGGCACCATTGAGGATAGTAGGACCTACAGGAGACAGGACCTAATGGGAGGTCGTTAGGGAAATGCCTTTGAAATGGTACACGAACCTTGGCTCCTTTTCTTCATTTCCTGATAGTTGTGAGGTAAGCAGCTGCATTCCACATACATTTCTCATGTAGTATGGTTATCCCGGATAAAGGCCCTAAAACAGTGAGATTAGCTGAGCATGGACTGAAACCTCCAAGTCATGAGCCCAAACAGAGCTTTGCTTTTTTTAGTTGTCATAAGCTCTTTATTATAATAATAAAAACTAACCAAGGCAAATATGGTCCTGCCTCTTTCCTGAAGCCCTTTATCTTGTCTCAGTTGTCTTATATCCTGCTGGGGTAATAGCCTAGCTGGAGTCCTGCTCATCTTCTTGAGCTTTCTTGCATTTTCTGTTTTATATCTATTTGATTCCCCAACAAAGGTCCAAATAAATTTAGGTCAGGGAGATGACTACATGTACTTTTGGCTAAGCCCTAGGTACCCAAAGGTTTCCAGTTGAAGCAAATTGGGGGCAGGGGGTGATAGAATGGTCAAGGCTCTACATTTTCTAGTTGGGTTGGCACAGGAAGGTCCCTTTCTTCTGGTTAGGTAAATGGAGGATATTTTAGGAAAGTTTAGAAAGTTTCCTACAATCCACCTCCCTTGTTAAACAGGATGTATCACATCACGTCATATCATGTTGTATCATATCTTATTGTATTGCACCATACTGTATCGTGCTGTATTCTGAGGAATGGCCATGAGATGAAAGAAGAGAGTGAGCAGGAGGAACTGAAGGGTGAGTATTCTTTTGAGAGTTCAGATTTGTGTCCCGGGCTGGCTATTACGGTGGGACGACAAAAATTTCCTTCTGAGACTCTTGCTGCAGCCTACATATTGATGTAGCCAAATGAATTCCCCTCTTTGCAACCTGACCTCCTTCTTACTATGAAATGATCTCATTTCAAAGCTAACCACAAGAGGCTTGGCTGGGCACCGGGCATGTCATATGCCTGGCATTTGCAAATCTTCATGCAAAGTGCAAGGTTTTTCTTTTTTTTATAGACAGTAAATAATCCTGTGCAGAGAAATCTTGGAAAGGTCTGGTCTAAGCCATGAGGTGAACAGAGAACCAATCACTCTGCCTACCCTCACAACCACTATCTGCTGCTCTTCTCCAAAGCAAAGGCTTAAGTCGCTTTTAATTTTAGATCAGGAACAATCTGATTTGGGGCCAAGGTCTTTTTTCACTGTCCTTCAAAATGTATTAAGTTTGTGGTGTTTTTCTGCCTCTGGTCTGCTCAGCTTTGGTTTCTTGAATGCCAGTAGCTGAAGGTCCACCAAGAATTCCACTTAAAGCCAGGGGTATGCAGTGAGATCACACTCACGAAAGATTACCCCCTGTACACAATAGCAGCAGAAAGGGAAATAGTTACATAAGACCTTAATGGAATACAGAATTAAGGTACTTCTCAACTCCTTGATAAAGTGTACTGAAGCCTACATGGCTGCCTCTGTGAGTGACTAGAGACTAAGTCAGTAGACCGAGCTTTCAAAGATCAGGCCACTACTACCCATCTCTTCCACCATTCCCTATTACTGCTACAGAAAACAAGTGCCCTGTGTACCAGGCTGTCTATGATCAATGCAATGTTGTTTCCAGGTTCCTGGACCATTAGCAGACCTAAAAGCATACATGTAACTCCTTCCAAGCAAAAGCACTAGGTTGTGGGACAGATGAGTCTCTAGACAGAGGCCTGGCTATAACGCTCCAGCTATGGGTTTTATTCTTAGCTGGAAGCTCTATCTGGAATACAGTTGCAAACACAGTTGAGGTGAGCCTGCCTTGCAATACACAGTGTCAAGTCTTTGGTATGATTCCTTCCAGATCTTCCTCACCCCAGGGAGCCCATCTGAGTCTTTGCTTTGCCTTACTCTAGACTCCTGTAGAACACTGTGCTTCCTAGGCCAGGTAACAATCCGTGACCATGGTATCCTGCACCATATGGCCTGGGAATCCTTGTGGCTTCTCACATTGGATATGGTCTTCCAATTAAAACAACAAAACAAAACATTTTTGGAACAAGATGCCTAAAAATTGGAGCAGCTCTCAGAAAATGTCCTGGTTCTGTCTCTGCACCAGCATCTCTCTTCAGACCTCTGACAACAAAAGAATGGGATACGGAATGTAGAGTAGCTGGGGATGGGGGTGGGGATGGGAAGGCCTTAACTCGATGGCAATACTGGCCCCTTGGGATTCCAGGCTCTGAAGAAGAACCTAAAAATGTGACAAAATGTTTCTGTTTTTCACTCTCTTCAGACACAGCCTTTCTTGAGAACATCTGACAAGGTTGCTGGTGAACAAGCATACCCAGTGAGCAGCCTCTCAGGCTGGCACCATGCCCAGAAGAGCAACGGTGGCAGCAATAGCCACTGAGGGTACAGGTTTCATTTACAGAAGAAATAACCTCATGGTTCCTTCACAGACTTATCTGGTACCATGCAGCAAACTGAAGGGACACACAGCCTCTAGAAAAAGACAGGTGCTTCTGAGTTGTCCCAAAGAAATGCTATGAACCTGTCTGTATAAGTGGTAGATTTGCCTGGCTGATGATGGTCCAGGTAGGAGGAGTTGCTTGGCAAAACATCTGGCTATGTTTTGAGTTTGAGCCAATGTTACCGGGTCTTTGGCCGGATTTAGTGACCCACCTAATTCAAAGTAATTTAAGATTCAGACCAGAGGACACTTCTGCCACAGTCTTGGTACAGGCCTCTTTCCCCAGGAGGACACTGTTGGGAGGGAGACAAGGTACTGGTTTTTCAGTCCTGATGCTCATTTGAACTGACAAGTCATCCCACATATGGCCCTGCCTCTTTTCCCTCATCAAACTTCATTAGACTCAACAGAGAGGATTGGAAAGGGCACTGGGACAAAAAAGAGAAAAAAGGTAGGAAATTTGTGCCCCATTCCTAAACAGCTGTCTGCAGGCAGTGCACTCCTGTGCTCCTCTGGACTACATAAACTTCTCTTTTCACGGAGCTGTGCTTTCAAGACTCAGTGTCCAAGTCTCAGCTCCTAAGTTGCCTCTGAAGAATTCTCTACTTCCCTGGAATATATTTTTAATCTAGAATCTTGGTTAGGATATTCCATTACTCTTTTTTTTTTTTTGAGACCGATTCATGTAGACCCAGAAAGCCCTCTAAACTCACTATGTAGTTGAGAATAACCTTGAATTACATATCCTCCCGCCTCCACCTCCCCCAAGTGTTGGGATTACAGGCATCCACTATCATGCCTGATTTAGTGACTGAGCATCCAACTTGGGTTTTGTATATACTCGGCAAACACTGCCATCTTAACTACCTCTCATTTCTGGATTGGGACACTTTTCAAAAAATATTTTAGTGTGTGTGTGTGTGTGTGAGAGAGAGAGAGAGAGAGAGAGAGAGAGAGAGAGAGAGAGAGAGAGGTGAGCATATACCTAAGAATGCCAGAGGAGGGTGTCAGATTCCTTGAAACTGGAATCACAGGAGGGGACAGTGAATTCAGCTCAAATCCTCTGGAAGAACAGCAAGTGGGTAACCCTTGGGTGTTTCCACTTAGGTGTTTCCACTTAGGTGGGTGTTTCCCTGGGTGTCCCAGTTAGGACATTTAAATATCAGTTCTTCCCTAACCACAGACCCCTATCCTGACATTTGTGAAGGGTTTTAGTCCATTTTTTTTTCTCCTTGGGCATGAGATTCAAAAGTCCCATGACACACCTTTATACTCTCTCCTTTTGTCTTCCCCTTGTTACTAGGAATTGGACCTCAGGCCTCACAATGCTAGGTAAGCATTGAGCAAGATGACACCTGCTTCCTTATATTTTGAGATAGGATAGTTTCACTAAATTGCTGAAGTTGGCCTTGAACTCACAAAGTTTCTGCCTCAGTCTAGGTTTACAGGTCTGTACTCTTTTTTTGAATATTCAATTAAGTTTAAATTGAGGTTAGTCTCAAGCTCATCTTTCTCTCTTGGCTTCTCTTTCTTAGATACTGGGATTCCTGGCAAGTACCACCAAAGTCAGAACCCTCTCTACATTATTTTCTCAGAACAAAATCCACTCACTCAACAAAAATTTAGAGTGCCTTTTAGTGGCTGGTCCATGTAGTAGTCAGCTATATTTATAACAATGCTCCATAAGAAAATATCCCCAAATTAACCGTGTGTACCAACAGCAAATGTTTGTTTTCACTGCTCAGGAAAAAACAGGCTGGCTACATTGGAGCTTCTCCAACTTTCAGGACTGGGCTTAAGTCTGCTTCACTGTGGTCCCAGGAAGGAAAACCTAGCCATGTAGAAGGTTCTTCTTGTGGCAGACAGAAGCAACAGCAGGAACATATGAAATCATATGAAGCCATGTAAGTCTATTGAAAGCCTGGGGTCAGATGTAGTAGGTTTCACTTATACTAACGTCTTAGTCAAAGCAAGTCACAGGGCTGCAGGGCTGTGCCAGAAGGCAGCCAGCTGTAAAGTGCTGACCTCACCAGGAAGCCATGCTGCCCTGTAGGAAAGAGGGGCCGTGAGCATAGTAAGGTGAATCAGTGTCTACTAAACTGCAAATATGAAACATACAAACAAGCAAAGCAATGCCAACAAGCTGGGGTGAGTGATATAAGGGAAATGAATGAACACAGGACCTATTTTAGAGTGGATAAGAAGACCTGAGAAGTCCTTTATACAAGGAGATAGACCGCCTCAGCTGGGGTTTCATGGATAAGAAGGACTCAGGTATGCAGATATGGGGTCAAGTGCTTTCCTGACAGTGGGGGCGGTTTATGCCCAGGTCTTGTGGAAACAACAGTCTTGATGTGGCTGAGCTGATCCGTTGTGGCTAGAGTGTAGAAACAAAGGTAAAGACATAGATGCTAACACTGAAGATGCCCACAGGGGTCCAGTCTTACTGGGCTCCAATCTGCCACTGTTCTCCATCAGATTTGCCAACTTTGGTGCCACCATTTTTTCAATGATGCTCAATTTTACATGCACACACCCTCTTCCTTGAAGCCCCTTTATGTTAATGCCCTGTAGCCACTTTATATATTGCTAAACAAGCATAAAGAGGGAGAGGAAGGAGAGAGGGAAAGAAGGGAGATGAGAGATGAGAGATGAGAGATGAGAGATGAGAGAGAGAGAGAAAGAGAGAGAGAGAGAGAGAGAGAGAGAGAGAGAGAGAGAGAGAGAGAGAACAAACTCTGGGACAGGCTTATTTAGCTTGGGGAGCTTAGAAACTTCTGCCCTGATCAAACAAAGAATTGGAAGGGTTTTCTCCTGAGAATCTGTGTAAAACAGAACCAGGCCTGATAGACAGCACCTGCACACTTTTGGGAGGTGGGGGCTGGCTCATGGTACACTCTCCTGTACATGGGCATGAAGAATCCCAAAGTTCCTTAATTAGTCTTCACCTAGCTTATTGTGTCAGGGTCTCCTACTGAACCCAGAGTTTCCTGATTTATAGTTAAACTAGTGAACCCCTGGAATCTGTCTGTCATGTGTTAGAGGCACATGCCACAATGTCCAAATTTTACATGGTGCTAGAAATCTGAACACAAGTGTTCATGTTTGCACAGCAAGCACTGTAGGCACTGAGGTGTCTCCCCAGTCTCAGGAGAAAGCCACGTTTTGAACACAGCTTTGTAGCTCGCCCTCAACTCTCAACACCAGGAGGAGTTTGGGAATCATGAAAATGTTCTCTATCTTGATTAGGATGGCCTGATGCAGATTTGTCATGACTCATTGAGCAATATCCTATAATCACATGCAAATTATGTCTTAATAAAATTGAATTAAAAGTAAAATATAAAACAAAACAAAGGGAAAATAAATTAGAAACAAACCAACAAGAGGAGTAAAATCCTGACGTGGTCCACCTCTTAAGTTTTCCTGAAGAAATGACACCATGACACAAAAGTAAGAGGAAGAGGAGAAAGAAGAAACGGTGGAAGGAAGAGGATAGGGAAAAGAGGATATCAGAGAAGGAAAGAAGGAAAAAAGAAGAGGAAGAAGAGAGAAAGGAAGAGGAGAAGCCACACCATCAACACCAAAGAGGTAAGAGTAAGTGGCTTTCTTCGCTTAGACTCCCCTTCACCAGGCTCTCAGAAGGGGAAGAGAGGTGTTCTTTCCACCCTGCCATGGACATGGGGCCACTTTTGAACCTTGAAGATTTGAGAATGTTAGTGCTAGTACCTACGTGGGGATCACTCCTGGGTCTGCACCAGCTGAAGGCATAGGAGTCATGCACAACAGAAGTGGCGGTGACATCTGGCTATAAGGGGACAGTTTAAAGCTAAGGAAGTAGGCCACAGGACCTGAAGCATCATAGGACTAGGGAGGTGGAGGTAGGAAGATCACAGATCTAGGGACAATCCAGGAGCCCCAGGAGTCTACCTAGATTAGAGGCACACATGATGCCTGGCTCTTTACATGAGCACTGGGAACTGAACCCTAGCCCTTACACGTGGGCAATAAGCACTTTACTGAGTAGGCCGACTTCCTAGATTAGCTTCTTTTGAAATGTGCAATAGCTATGTGTGTTGTGGTAGTTTTAGTTGTCAACTTGACACAATTTAGAATCACTTGGAAAAGAAGTCTTGAGTGATTGTGGGTGTGTCTGTCAGTGATTACCATGATCATATTAGCTGAAGTGGGATGCCCCCTTCCCCACCCACCCACCGCACTGCACTGTGGGTGGCATCCTTCTCTGTGCAGAGGATCCTAGGTTGTACACTAGTGAAGAAACTGAACTAAGTCTAGGTATGCACACATTGATGTAGTGTTTTCTGTTCTTAACTGTGGATTTAAAGAGACTAGCTGCTTCCAGTTACTGCTTCCTGGACTTCCTCACAATGATACACTGTGACCTGGAATTTTGAGCCACTTAAATCCCTTTTCCCTTAATTTGCTTTTGTGGGAGTGTGTTGGTTATTATTGGTTATCAATGTGGCTATATATGGAATGAATTACAATCCAGAAATTGAGCACACCTGTGAGGGTTTTTGTTTATTTGTCTGTTATTGTTGCTTTTGCTTAGTTTGAAAGGGGTGAATCCACTGGACACACACCTTTGATCCTGATCTTAAGGCATGAAGAAACACCTTTAATATGGGCCATACCATCTGCTAAACATCTATATAAGGACATAAAAGAAGGAAGCTTTTGCTCTTTGCCTGCTTGCCCTTCACTTTACTAGCAAATCCATTCCTTCCTTAGCTGGCATTAGAGCCTACTTCTTTGGGATTCCAGTGTATATTGAAGACCAGCTGAAGCATCCAGCCGTGTGGACTGAGCAATCACTGGATTCCTGGACTTTCTGTTCACGGCCAGCTGTTTTTGGATTAGATGAACTGTAGCCTATAAATCATTTCAATAACACACACAGGACATACATACATACATACATACATACATACATACATACATACATATATACATACATATATACATACATACATACATACGTGTGTGTGTTTGTGTGAGTGTGTGTATGTATGTATGTATGTATGTATGTATGTATGGAGAGGGTGGTATTCATTCTACATGTTCTGTTACTCTAGAGAATCCTGACTAATACAGGGGTATTTTGTCACAGCAATGGGAAGAGCCTCTAAGACAGCATCAGCAGCTATCTTTTCTGTACAAACAAGTCCATTGGGACAACAGTGCTGAGATGATCAAATTTCTTGTCTTTGAGGTTTTCTTGCACACCATTTCAGTCAAGTAAGAAGCCAGTAGCTCTGAGGGTCTTAAAGAGCATGAAGGGTACAGAGGCCACAGGAAGCTGACCTTCCAGGTAGAGCTGAGAGCTGCGGTGTGTATGAGGAAATAAAAGCCCTCGTTTCTATGGATCTGAAAGGTTTAGGGGGACTAGAATTGCATATATATTTTAAAAGTCAAGTTCCACAGAAAGCGTCCATGTTCTTTAATCTCCAAGCATCACAGGGATCTTTGGTTGTATTTTGTCAACCCTTGCTGCCCTCCACGCTTCTGTTTTTCTGTAGTATAAGTGTTACATTTGGGGACATCACTTTCATTCAAGTCACCTGCAGTTCTGTCTTACTCTGTTTATTCCCCTTCCTATAACAGCTAAACTAGTAGAGTGGAATATTTTACAGTGCCTCTTCTGTAATTTGCAACAGAAGCTGCTGGCATCCCAAGTTTCGTGTTTCAAACCAGGCATTGCTTCTTTTTCTTTCAACACCTCCTCCTACTGACCCTAGATGAACAGGCTTCATTTGGTTGAAAACTGCTTGCAAAACTAGAAAGGGGGATTTTATACCTAGAAGGGATAAAGACTTATGGCTTAGTAGTTACTGCCAGCTAAAGGAGTTAATACAGCTACAGAGCTTGGGATCATGCCTGGTACAGAGGTAGGACTCAGAACACTTCAGCCACTTACTATTATGATGGTTTTAGTCATTGAGCAGTTCAGATGGGCAGATATTTCTGGAACATGTGTTTGCTCTATGCCAGAAACAGTTGTAGGTGTTTGGGAACAAAGCAAGGAAAATTGGTCCTAAACCTTAAAAGTTAATTTAACATCCTTGCTGGAAAAGACCTTGTTGTGGTCATTTGAATGAGAATGGCCCTCATAGACTCATGTGTTTGAATTCTTGGTTCCCAGTTGGTAGAACTCTTTGGGAAGGACTAGGAGGAAGGCCTTGTTGAAGGAGGCTTGTTATGGAAATGGATTTCCAAAGCCTCCTGCCATCATTCCTTTGTTCTCTGCTTCCTGCTTGCCAGTCAAGGTGTAAGCCCTCAGTTATACCTGATGTCATGCTTTTACTCTGACATCATGGACTCTAAACCTCTGAATTTGTAAAGTCAATGCAATGATTTCTTTTATGAGTTGCCTTGGTCATAGTGTTTTATTACAGCAGAAAAGTAACCAATACAACAATGAATAATAAATAGTATAGGCATGCCATATAGATGCTATACAGTGGTGATTGCAGTGGGAGAAAGAAGGAAGAAAGGGAGGAAGAGAGAGAGAGAGAGAGAGAGAGAGAGAGAGAGAGAGAGAG
>NW_021620880.1:1581358-1720800 GCF_004785775.1 Grammomys surdaster
AGAGAGAGAGAGAGAGAGAGAGAGAGAGAGAGAGAGAGAGAGGGAGGAAACAGCCAATAATACATTAACCAAAATATCTATGGCTCAGTCCCCAAGAAAAAGGTGTGATTTGAGCAGAGACTTGGAAAAGGGTAGTTGCCAGCAGTAAAACGGGCCTAGGTTCTGTTAGGAGTGGTATCATAGTCCAATTTGGCTGATAGAACAGGAAACCATAGACAGAGAGGCTTATAGCTGTAGAGGAATTTTAATCTAGCAATATAGCTCCTCTGATCACATCCAAAAACCTTCTAGGTCTGTGTGATCCAGCTGGAATGCTGACAAGCCCTTAGTATACAACTTAAATGCCAAACAATGAAGGTAAAGATAGTTTGTAGAAGAAAACACCCATGTTTGAAAGTGATGTTTAATTGAAGGGCAGACAATGTGATGAATCAGAGAAAGATTTGACAGAATAGTCTAAGCCCAACTCTTATGAGAACAGAGAGAAATGAGAATCTACTTAAGAAAGAGTGGTGTGGGAGGGTTAGGGGAAGCAGTTTTACACAGAGGGTTTCAGAGATAAGTTGAAGATAGAACAAGCTAGATTCAGGTGAAGACAGAAAATGCCAGAGAATGAGAAAGACACAAAAGACAAGAACAGATTGCCAGAGTTAGTTTGATGCCTAGTAGAGCAATTCAGTCAGAGGCTGAGTGAGAAGCCAGATTGAATCAGCCAGCTTGGAGAGGACTTTGACCCAGAACAGCTAAGTTGAACCAGCTAGCCAGAGATCAGAAAGAATAAAAAAGGTTGAGCTTATTCAGCAGTAAGTCTCAGAGGCTGAAAACATTCTAGACATAGATAAGATTGTATGGAGGCTAGAAGCTTCCAGGACTAGGCCTAGGTTAGGAGATTGAGGCAATAAGCCTTGGAGAAGACAATTACATCAGGCGAATAGAAGCTATTTTTACATAAAGCAGCAGAAATTCATTTTTCATAGTTCTAGGGACCAGGAAATCCAAGATCAAAGCCCTGGCAGTCCCAGTGTCTGATTGAGGATCCACTTCCTGATAAAAAGATGTTATCTTTTGGCCCTATTTTGACAGAAGATGATTTCTGGGACTTTGTGTGTAAAGACACTAATCCCTTTCACAAGGGTTCTGCCATGATGACCTCTGCCTCCGAACAGCATCACATTAACCATCACATACATTTCAACGTGAGTTTTTAGGGGGCACACAAACGTCCCACTTATTTCAAAAGCTCAAAGGAGCTAATGTGGAGGAAGTAGAGAAGGTGAAGGCAGGAGCAGACTTATCCCTCAGGATCTCCAGAGGGTTGCTTACAGGAACTTCTAGGCTGTCCACATCACTGGGTGTTTAGGAGTCTGATGTAATGTAACATGTCTAGGTTATTTAAATATCTATTGCTGCTGTGTAAATGCAGCAATAGATATTTAAATGCAGCACTGTAGCTCAGGGAAAATGGCAAGGAAAAATCTGTACAGGTTCACAACAGAGACAGATTCTTTCTTTCTTTCAAATATTTCCCAACCCTGGTTTATTAAACAGACGGTAGGCTGTAGTGGGTCATAGACAAGACAATCTGAAGGTTTACAAAGAGCCAGGATCAGGAGTAAATGGGTTTTCCTCCTTAGACTCTCCTGAGTAATACAAGTTATTCATTTGGTTGGTATCGTACCCAAGTTTGAGGTGCAGCTTGAAGGAAGTCACTGATAAAATGTATTGGTTATAGATACAGTTGTTGGGTGCTGTTAATTAAGGTCAACGGCTACCATTGTCTGGATAGCCTTCTGAGCTCCGTAGAAAATGGGGGACTCCCTTTACCAACAGGACTTCTTCTCTTGTAAGTCCTTTGTTTGCTGAAGAATGGTACCCTAGATTCAAATAGTATGCAAAAACAAGGAGCATTTTATTCTGCAGAAATCCAGCATGCGGGGGGTGGGGGGGCTCTCATTCCAAGATGGAGAGAGACAACCAAGTGAACTCACAGGCCAGATTTAACGAAAGTTAGGGGATTCCAGAGTAGGCGACCTTTATCTTACTCCATCTCCAGGGGCATTCTGTCACTGTGGCATGGAGGCTGGTTACTGAAGAGGTCTGGAAACTTGCTGGGCCATTGTCCTTGCTTCAGGCCAGGTGGTTGGGTAGCTTCTAAAGGCACGATAGTTTCTGACTAGCTGCCTGAAGCCTGGGTTTAGTTTGGTTTTATTTTTAGTAACTGACTTGCCTAGGCTCGCCTGGACTTGCCTAGCTCTCAGGCCTAGTTTCCAAGACTGCTAATTTGAAGCTTGTCATGGAGTCAGCCTGTCTCATTTCAGTGAGCCTGTCTCATTCTGACCTTGTTGGGGAGCTTGAAATCGCTATACCCTCTACCTGACAAATGTCATGTAGTCCTCACCAAAGATTCCTGAAATGCCTCCTCATGCTAATAAGGCATCTCAGTACCTTACCCTTCAGCCAATGACCTTTGTCCACCCCGGATACTCTTAAAACTATATAACCCTTGGTTCGCCCCAAATAAAGTGCAGGTATACAAACCACCCTGAATAAAGGTATATGCACAAGCTAAGATTATCTCAGAGAGCTGTTTCATCAAAGTTCACCAGAGAAGGCCTTTGCCCCAAAGAACTGTAACACTAAGATCCCCAGAGAATGCCATCTCCCCCAACCCTCTCACCCCCGGCACTCACTCCCAGCCAGACTGGGATCCTGCAGAAATCTACCCATTTCAGATTTGCTTCATCTTTCCAGCCTGGTGTGCAGAATCCTCTGGACACCCTGAGAGGGAGGAAGCGGGGGACAGGGAACCACAGCTGGCCTCCCAAAATGTATACCACCCACAGTCCCAGTAAATTTCAGGCAACTCTGGATAAAAGTTCTAGAGAAACAGATGGAAAAAGGAAGTTGATGTTTCTCGGAGGAATTGAAGTATTGGGGAAGAGAGAGAGAGTCAAGCATAGTTCAGCTTCTGTAGTGCAGCCGAGAAACAACAGGCTCATGCCTTCAAAAAACCAAGAGAAAGCGCACAGGTGAATGACAGCAAACTTCTCGGAATCTTGATTTTTTTTTATTGTTATTATTTTGATTTTAAGGCAGGGTCTCAGGTAGCCCAGGCTGGCACTCAACTTGTTCTATAGCCAGGGATGATTATGAAATTCTTATCCTCTGATTTCTTCTTCCTAAGTGCTAGAATTACAGGCATGTGCCTCCACCCACCCACCCACCTACTGCCCAGTGTGATATGGTACTGGGGTAGAACTCAGAGCTTCGTGCATGCTAGGTAAAGATTCTACCAACGGAGCCATATCCCTAACCCAGAACTTTGATTAGAATAGCAAAGCTGAGAAATGAAGAGACCTGATAAGCAAGGGAAGAAAAGTGTCTTTTATGCAGGCCTGCGTGAAAGAAAGAAGTCATATTAATTGAAAATTTATAGTTAAGAGTTAAAGATGGGGGTGAAGTGATGGCTTGGTGATTAAGAGCATTGGCTGTACTTCCAGAGGATGTGGGTTCAATCCCAGTACTCACAAAGCAGTTCCTCAGTCTGTAACTTCAGTTCTAGGGGATCCAATGCCCTCTTCTGGCCGCTGCAGATACTGCATGCACATGGTACACAAACACACACACACACACACACACACTTGCACGCATGCATGCACACACAGAGACAAAACATATACAAACATAAAAACAAACACAAAGGAAACTGAAGTAAAATAATAACTTATATAGATGGCATTTCAGAGCTTATTTTTAATTTTTGTTGTGTACATTAGATTGAACTCAGGTGTCGGGCACCGTCTGCGCGCCAGTCACAGGCGGGGGCGCAGGGCTGCGGGCAGCGCGACCGACCGACCGTGGACGGTCACGCGAGCAGGAGCAGGCAGGGATGTCCTGGGCGCCCTCGGGACCCGTGGCTCGATAGAGTGCAGAGAGCGCCGGGGGCAGGCAAAAGACTTCTCTCGCTCCCCCACCCCACTCGGACAGGGGCCCACGCGAGTCTTGACTTACATAGTGAGTCCAGGATTTCAAGAGATGCGTGAGATTGGTTGGCATCCAGATTTATTGACATGGCGATGTGTCTGAGTGGCAAGCTTTCCCAAAAAATGTCAGAGGGGGTTTGTTTATATAGAAAGTGGGCGGGGCTTTTCTTGAGGCAGCGATCTGTTAGTCTCATGTCTTACATGATCTAGTGAGGGGACATCGTGTCAGGTCTCTGGATTCTGGGGGCGTGGCCGAACACCCAGGATTCTACAGTCCCACACTCAGGGTTACGTGCATTCTGGGTAGATGCTTTAACATCTAGCTACATCCCTGGCTCTGGCCCACTTTTCTTTTCTTTCCTCCTTTTTCTCCTATTTTTGTTTTCCTTTATTCTTTTCTTTTCCTTTTCTCCTTCTTTCCTTCTTTCCTTCTTTCCTCCCTCCCTCTCTCCTTCCTTCCTTCCTCCCTCCCTTTCTTTCTTTCTTTCTTTCTTTCTTTCTTTCTTTCTTTCTTTCTTTCTTTCTTTCTTTCTTTCTCTTTCATCTTTAAACTGAAGCGAACAGTCACTATGCCCAGACTAGCCTCAGACTCTCTATGCTATGTAATCCATGCTGACCTCAAGCTTTCTATGCAGTCCAGACTAGCCTTGAACTTGAGATCCTATTGCCTCAGTCTTCTGAGTATACCAGATTACAGATGGCAACCCACACACCAAACTTAAAGTTAAGGGTTTATTTTGTTTTTGCACTTTTAAAAAAGAAAGATGTCCCAGAGACTAAAGGGAAGGAATATCTGGAGGAACTGCCCCATCCTGACTGCAGACACCAAAGTAGACACAGTTACTGTTTCCAAGAGACCTTTGCTGATAGGAACTTGGTGTGGCTGTTCCTTGGGAGGTTCTGCCAGCACCTGACTAATGCAGATGCAGATACTTAGTTCCCACCATCAGACTGAGCTCAGGGACCCTGGTGAGGGAGCTGGCAGAAGGACTGGAGAAGTGGAAAGGGATTATAACCCCATAAGAAGAATAATGACTGGCTGGCCAGACCACTCAGTGCTCCCAGGGACTAGGCCACCAACCAAGGAGTGTACAGGGAGCGCTCCAGGGCTCCAGATACATATGTAGCAGAGGATGGCCTTGTCTGACATCAGTGGGAGGGGAGGCCCTTTCCTGTGGAGGTTTGATGCCCCAGTGTAGGGGAATGTGGGGGCTGTGGGGCAGAAATGGAGGGAGCACCCTCATAGAGGCAAAGAGGAGAGGGGAGAGGGGAGATGTGGGATGGAGGGGTTGTGGAGAGGTAACCAGGAAGGGGGATATCATTTGAGATGTAAACAAAGGGAATAATTAATTTAAAAGGGGGAAATGTCTCTTTCATACCTTAAGATTATGTTTTATTCTTTCAAAAATAGAACTTTTACATAAGGAGGAGAAGAACATAGTGTGGGTGTGGAACAGCATCAAGAGCACAGGCTGACCCAGGTACCTGGATGTCAACTCCTGACCTGTCTTTAACTAACCATGTGCCCCTCAGGGAAGACCCTCAAGTATCTGGGGCTGAATGTTCCTCTCTGTTAAATGAGGGAAAATGAGGGCACAGGGTTAAAGGTTCTCCTTTGGTTTTTGAGATTTGAGCAGAATTTTAGGTGAGTGCTTACTTCTTTCAGCTGATGCTATAAACTCAAGACTAGAAGCATGAGCAAGCAACTCATCAACCAGTCAGTGACTCCTGACTGTGAGCAAAGACAGGGCCCTTGAGAACCGGACTCTCAAACTGAACTTGTTTTGTGACAAGGCACAGATCACTCAGAGGGGAAAGTGGATCAGACCCAGGCCCTGTCAACCTCTTGTGACTCTGGTTTTAGTCCCTTGGAATGACACCCAGCTCTTATTTACATGTGCCATAGCTCTTTGTGGAGGCCTGCCAGTGACACTTTGGAGAGGTCTCACCACTCCATTTAGCTTTCTTGGAACATCTTAAATCCTATGTTCTTTGGGCGGCTGTTTCTGCCCGTGTGCTGGGGTTGAGGGTAGTGGTGGTGATGGTGTCGATGAGAAAGAAATCCAAGGCAGTCTCTGCCTGGTGACATTCACAGTCTAATGGGGAAAATAGGCATTAAGCAATGGCTCTGAATGATTTATTATAAAGTCGTGAGCATGCAAAGTGCTGCAAAAAGAAATACCAAGAACCGCAGCAGCATTTACCAGAGGAGCCTAATTTAGTCCCTCAGATTGAAGAAGTGATATTTAAACTGACCCCTCAAAGATGAGTTACAGTTAGATGAAGAGAGAAGAATGTTCTCGACCAGGATGCAGCTAGGAGAGGGCGAGCCTTCTCTTGGGTCCTTTCACAATGCTACCTACCATACTGCCTGAGATTTCAGATGGTAAGTGGGATTTAGGGTGTGTTACTCAGTCATTCATAGTTACTGTACACTAGGTATAGTCAAGTATAGTAGTAAATCACAGCTCTTCATCCACTAAAATGTATCTTCTGTTTCTAGCAAAAGGCACGTGCACACACACACACACACACACACACACACACACACACACACACGGCAGGAAATAGGTAGAATAAGAATCTGCAAATAAAAGTGTCAAAAGAAGCCACCATCAAGGTGACCTTAATGTCTCCAGCATTGTTCTTTACAAGCTCTTCCTCTCTCCTCTCACCTCCATTCCAGTAACTCCTACATCCCACACATGACGCATGTGCACACATGCGTGCCCTACCATAATCACATGCACTCAATGCGTTGTGCCTGGAGAAGAACTGGGACAGTGCAGAGCCTCTTCCTGCCGTGCTGTAGGCTTAGACAGAGCCAGGGAAGCTATCACCTCCCCAGAGATCAGCACCCTGCAATGTTGTTTTCATATCCTTTTCCTATTGTTGATTCTACAGATCACTGATAACACAGCTATGCTCATGGGGGAATTACAGAGAAGAGATTTCCTATATAAATTCATAACAATGTGAACTAGAGACCAAGCATGTGGTTTTGAATACCAAAAGAATTTATGAAAACTTCATATGAAAGGAATTAGTCCTCTTCTTCATCCTCCTGCTCTGAAGGTACCTAAGTCTGTCCCTGGGTGATCAGGATGCTCTCTGTTCTGTTCCTGGGCTCTCAGGCTGGGTCATGCAGGAGATCCCTAGCAGTCATGGCTGTGTAGGAATCAGCTATTGACTGTAATTGTAAGCATTTTTATCTTTGGTCAGTTTTTTTTTCTTCCAATATGGTTTCTTACTGGAGGGCTAAGGTCAACCCTTTGCCTAGCCCCAATAAAAACAACCATTTGGGCATCCTGTGACCTCTTAGACCAGTTGCCCACAGTATGCCCAGCATACAACTGCTCATCTTTGTCTTAAAGTTTCAGCAGCAAACAAAGTTGGCTAGTTAAAGAGCTACTGATGTGCTGACACAGAGAGGGCTACCTAATGTCATAGTCATTGGAGCCACTCCAGAAAAAGCTGATGGGTGGGGCATCAGAGTGAGTCCACCCACTCTGCAGGGAGGTCCATTAATACCTAGGCCTCAAATGGAGCCCAGAGCAGAGGCACTGAGTGCCAATAATCTACTGTTATATTTAAATCAAACAGAACAAAACCCAGCCGCTTGGGAGCCTTGATGGCTATGTGGTCTCCTCCTTCCAGTGTTTCATAAGAGCCTCCATTTTGTGTAACCACAGAATGTCTATAAAGCAGGGGGTTGGGAAACAGAGAGCAGTGGACAGAGGTGTCAATAAGCCAATTTGTGGCTTGTTAGAATGTTACACTTGTTTATCGGCATTTAACGAGACAAGACATTGATGTTAACACAGTGGGAGGGAAGTGGCCTGGGCCAATCGGATCCCTTGCTAAAAATTAATTTAAACCCTTTTCTCTTTGTGCCAGAAATGGTAGAGCTAATTCATTACCAAAGTGTTGAAATGCCA
The DNA here is from genome assembly GCF_004785775.1 of Grammomys surdaster. Taxonomy (NCBI): domain Eukaryota; kingdom Metazoa; phylum Chordata; class Mammalia; order Rodentia; family Muridae; genus Grammomys; species Grammomys surdaster. The sequence goes on from NW_021620880.1 coordinate 1,589,280, forward strand.
CTGAAAATGAGTTAGGGTAATAGGGGTAAGTCATCAGCAACTGAACAAAGTCCCAATTTAGCTTTCTTTTGGTAGCCTCTAGTAAATGAGACGCTGTGTGATAGTATGCTTTATGGCAGGGAAGAGGACAGTAAGGGTCTATCTAATTGGGGGATGGGAGGGTTATAGGGTTGGAAATGGAGTGGGGGTCATACGCAGTTCTTTGGAAATTCTGAGAGCTGCTGCTGCTACCCCATAGCCCAGTTCTAAGCCACTCTCATTGATGGAAATTCGACAGCTGGTGTTTACAACCTGTTAGCCTGAAGTGTCCAGGGGCCTGGCAAGGCCATGCTCTTTTATCCGAATTCTGTGAATTCTCTGTCTGGATCATTTATAAGATCCCAGTTCCATGTGCTGGACTCGAGTTAAGTTGAGGTTGGCAGGCCATTACTCATCTCTCTGCTCCACGCTTCCTACTTAGCAGTAATTCAGGTCACATGGTCCTCAAGTTGTAGTGTCTCCTACTTATTTGCTCTTTGCTGTGTGTTCCTCTGGCTGCCTTATTTTCCCAGGGAAAGTTCAGACATGAAAACTGCAGCTTCTGAGGGCCTAAGCACCAACAAGATAGAAAGAATAATTTGGCTCAGGGCAAACTCTGCCTTGCTGTTCTTTGAGGAGACACATGCTGATCACTTCCGGGGGAAGATGGGGAGGGGTCATGAGGCCAACTTACCCTGGATGACTGTGTCTTCTTTTGGAGGGCCCTGTTTCGTTTTCTCCAAAGAGGAGTTTTAAGAGCTCTGTAAAAGCTTCGGGGGAGGGAGCATGACTGTGACTGTGTTCTGAGCACTGTGTCTCTGTCAGTAGCCCACATCCCTCCCCTCCCCTCTCTACATGCCACTTGCTGTAGCTGTTTCCTTCTAGGGGATTTCGGAGGATGCACATGAGATTCACAAGAACTTCACAGACTCACAAGGCTTAGGATTCTTGCAAGACTTTCAGATCTCCTCCCTGAGATTAGACATCCCTGTCCCTGGCTATGTAATCTATCTGTGAGTAATTTCTAGGCATGGGGAGACTCTGTTTGGGTAGTTGCATGAAGAACTTCAGGAGTTCAGAATTCTTGAGTTGTTACCCATGCTGGGGAAGGCTTTTCAGTGACACAGCTGCTGGGGATCAACCATGCTTCTGTAACTAACCCTAATAAGCCCATTGGTTCACCACATTGGACTCAGGCTGAATAGTTGCTTTGGTTGGTCATCGTCTTCTCTGTCTGGGGTGGATAGAAACAGACTCTTCGGGAGGCCACTCCATACTTGGAGTTCTTTGCATAGAGGAGTGGAGTACCTCTCTCCACTGTTTAGGGGCTATGGCAGTATTAGGCTTTAAGAGGCTCTACATGTTTCTGCTCTGCTCACCATCAGGTGCTTTAGCCATCCCACTAGTCCAGGCAGGAGGATAAAAGATGCATGATACAGAGGCTCAGTTGACTGTAGGTGATCTGCAAAGCTGTAAGCTGTATAAATATTTTTCTTTGTATGCTGCTGAGTTCTGAGGTGATCTGTGTTACAGAAAAAGCAGGTGATAATGTTCCATTCACACAAGAGAAGAGATTCTTATGTACAAGTAGACCAATCACTTGGAGGGAAAAGTCTGATCTCTGCTTTGGAATTATCTAAAAGTAAGAGTAATATATGTTTTCTGGCTGGGGTGCCCTCTTACACAGCCAGGGTGGCTGCTCTGTTACCCAGGCCCCTTTTCCCCTCTACTCCCCTACTCTGCCACAAAAGCTGCTGGTTATATTTGTTTCACATGCAGATGGTCCGAAAGAACATTCTCCTCCCCTTCTGGAGCCTAGTCTCATTTGTCTTCACTCTTTCATGATCTCAAAAGGAAAATTGATCTTGTGTCTGTTTGAAACTCTAGATTTTAAAACAAAGAAAATTATACGTACATATGTACATGTGAGTGTAGGTACCCATGGAGGCCAGAAGAGGGCACTAGATCCCCTGGAGTTGGAGTTACAGGCCTGTGTGTACTGCAAGACATAAGTTCTGGGAATCAAACTCGGGCCTCAGAAAGGGCAGTAGTGCTCCTAACCACTAAGCCATCTCTCTAGGCCCTAGGGAGTTGTTCTGAATGATCGTTTTTTAAACATTTGTTGGATTCCCCCCCACCCTCGTCATGATAGGGAGATAGGCTTCCAAATTAAAAGTTACAAGATCCAACGGGAGGAGCATGGGAGGATCTTTGTGGATGGTTGTCAGCAATCCAGACATCCTCCCTGTTCACACCTTGCAGCCCCCAGACAGGACTCAATCTCAAGCATCATCCTCCTGGCTTGGAAGGGTGCTAGATCGTCTTTGGCAAAGCTTTCATAATGTGAACCCAGGTCTGAGCCATTTGGATGTTAATTGATAGGGAATAAATGCCTCGATTATTCATTTTACTGCTCATGAGAGGCAGCCATACCTATGTTTCCAATAAGCATGGTTGGCATACAGCACACAGGCCCCTCTTTCCTGCTGCTTGGGTAAGTGGCCTCTCCCTGGCCAGGCTCCCTGCTGCAAATGTGTGATTACAGGATTAGAAAGGTGATGGAAATAGTAATCATGCCTGTTTTCAGACAGAGCTTTCCCTCAAGGGACCTCAAATGGCTGTGTTCTTATTCACACCTGCAAGGGAAGTAAAACCTAGGGGGCACTTTCATAGTGGGCATATAGAGCTGCAGAAAAGATGGCACAGCCAGCTGCTACTGGCATGACAGGCTTCCAGGCTGGTGGACAGAGGCTGTCAAAGCAAAATTTAGAGCCCTCTAGGTTATACAATTGGGCCTAGGATTGGAACATTACTTATTGTCATATGGGTACAGCTTTGGGGCAAAGTCAGATGCAGTGGGCAGCCCAGCAAGCAGGCCAACGGTTTGACAAACACACAGCAGGAGCTAGACAGCCATCTTGACTTGTGGTGGACATCAAGGATGTCCATCAGAAGTTGTCTGGTTGTTGAGCAAACAGAGAAAAGAGGATCTAGAAATGAACAAAGCACAGTGGTTCAGGAAGGAGGGTTTCAAGCAGGGTAGAAGTCCTCAGAAAAGAAGGGTTCAGAAGAACAAGGTAGGGTCAGACCCAGATGAGCCAGAAGGTTAGGTAGATAATCTAGGGAGCCTGAAATGCTCACTGAACCAGGAAAATGTCCTACCACAGCTCTGTCAATGGCCATAGCAGGCCCTGCAGTCAGATCGATTGGCTCTGAGTCACCTAAACCACCATTAGAGTCATTCTATGGAAATAAAGGCCTGGTTCCAGCACCAAGAGGGAATTCTGTTACTCTGCTGGAGAATGGTGAGGGCCGGCCGGGGTGTGGCAGCACAAAGGCCATCTAAGTGCAGGCTTCTGGAGGTTCATGGGGACTTCAAATTAGTCCCAGCTAGAAGCCTATGATGGATCTGCCTCAAACCCTGGAAGAGACTAGAAGCCCCCTAACTTTCTTCTTCCCTTCATTACTATGAGGAATAAAGGAAATAACACACTAAATCACTTTGGAAAACTAGAACTATAAGGCTTTGTCACTATTATTTGTGACACAGCAGCATGTCTCTCTAAATGGAATCTCCCAAGGTTGACTTGCTAGCTTAAGCCTCATTTAGCCCCTGCTCTCTTTTCCTGAGGTTCCATTCTTAATGACCCCTTTACTTCAATCTTGCAGTAAAGACCTCTGTGATATCAGAGACAGAGCCATGCTTACAAAAACTGGTGAGGAGCTACAGTCATCTGGTCAGCCAGATGATAATAATAATAATAATAAAAGAATGTTTTAGCTGCGGTCACCAATGCACATACTGATGATGTTGCCCACCTGTGGCCATACTGCTAGTCAGTTGTGGAACCAGAAGACAGTATCTGGTGCACAGTGGAAACTCAGAATACCATGCTTACCACTACCATCCAGCTATGATGTGCTTCCACTGAGCAATTCATTTTGCTACCTATGAAGAACTTTTTGGAATGGAAAATAGTGAAGGGAGGAAGTCATAGGTAATGTTACAAAAGGGCATTTTTAGATTATCTAATGACATTTAAATCCCTCCTCTTCCAGGAGCCTCTGCTGACTAGGTATCCATCAAAGGCTGCTGTTGTACCTCATCTCTCATCCAAATTCCATCATGCTAAGAGGAAATTGCTTCTTTATTTGTCTCTCTCGCCTTCCAGACTACAGGCTTGCTTTCATGCAGAGAGTATAGTTTTTCCAAAATTCAGTCCACATTGTAAAACATTAAGTACGTATGTGAAGTCATAGATACTCCTATAATCAAGAAATGTATGTGTTTCTTTCTTATCCCTGATTGCTTTGAGCCTCTTATTTAGAAAGTGTTAAACAAATAAACAAACAAACAACACCAAACCCATTGATTCTAGCTAGACGTGGTAGTATATACTTTTAATGCCAGTATTTGGGAAGAAGAAACAGGTGGATCTCTGTGAATTTGAAGCTGTCCTACCCTACATACTGAGTTCTAGGTCAGCCAGAGCTACATAGTACGACATTGTCTAAAACAAAACAAAATAAACAAATAAACAACAACAACAAAAAAAAAACAAAAGAACTAATTCTTAACCCAGTTGAGTGCTGGTTTGTTTGTTTTGCTTTGTTAGAGATAGGAACTCACTCTGTAGCTTAGGTGACCCTTGGCAGTCTTCCTGGGTCAGGTTGCTAAGTGCTGGGGTTACACATATGAACCACTACACTCAGCTGCAGCTGTTTTATTTAGGATCTGCAAGACTTCAGTCAAGTCACCTGCCCTCTTGGAATTTCTGTTTTATCATTTCTAAAAAGAGAGGAGGAAGTGCCCGTGAGACATCATTTTTCAGCAGTTATTAAATGTTCCAGTGGAAAAGACACTGACCAAACAATTCCTCTTCTGGAGAGTCCTTTTGTGATGGACTTGCATGTAACCTGCAGCTACTTGGCCACAGGTTACTCATTATGGCTTTATTTGTGAAAGCTAATGATTGGGAACTATGTAAATAAGGTTAAATAAATTAATTTTCACAAAACAATCTAAGACAGCCGCCAAAGCAATAGTGTAAGCACATGTATTCTAAAATAGAACAAATACCAAAATATATTGAGTGGGGAAAAAAAAAAAACCAAGGTGTGTATAAAGCAAGCTTTCGCTCCATGTTAGCAGTGGAAAATGTATGTGTGTTTACATAAGGTAACTCTAGGTTACTCAGGGAATTGGTGATATTTGATTGAACTATGTGAAAATAAAGGATATAGTTTCAAAGAATGCCAATAAAAAGAAAGTGGAAAAACAATTCAAACCCCACCTACCCACTTGTATTTGATAAGAAGCATCTGGGATTATCTATCTCTGTGGTCAGCAGCAGGGGTAGTATCAGTGGGGGACTATGGCAGGTCTCAGGCCTTGTTTACCTCTTCTGTCTGAGCTGTAAAATGAGGAACTTGGACTTCTGTTGAGATTCTGTTTTGAACGTCCATAGCAAATTTATATCCCAACGGCCCAGCAATGTTTGAATAAAGTATTTCCATCCTCCGTTACCAGAGCTCTCTAATGAGGTGTGGAAGAGAGTAAAGCTCTTCTGGTGGTTCTAGCACTTGGGTCTAGAAGGATCCTCATTGTGTCTGAGCTCCTGTTCAGCTCCCTGCAGTGTTCAGTGTCCCTCTCTAATAGTGAACAGGCTCACATATTAGGGCTCCAGTACTTTCAAAAATTGTGATAAATAGGCCCCAGGTAGGACCCAGGAAATACTGTCTCTACAGCAAGAAATATGGTCTCTATAACCAGCAGTTTCCTTTGTATCCTTTATCCCCTTGCTGGTTCCTTTGAATGTTTTTATTGCTTTTGTTACAGTTAAGGAAGAGATTCAGCCCCAGAGAAAAGAACAATGAGCTATGGACCAGGACTAGGAACTGATCGTCAGACTAAAAATTAAGGGGAGTGAGAGACTGTTGACTGGAAATCCTTTCCACATAGATGCTGAAATCATAGCTATTTAAGCATTAAGCATGGTTATCGACATGTGGGTCATCTCTCTAAACTGAGAACCTTTGGAATAATTAGCCTAAAAGAACATTTATTCATTTATTCAGCCATTCAAGATTATTGAGTGTTTATTCATGTCAGACACTTTACCAAGTTTCTGGACATACAAGCAATAATATTATCCCTGATTTTAATAGTAAATAGTAAATACAGTAATATATTTAATAACAAATATAGCAACAGCGATAGCTGACACTGGATGTTTATTTATGTGGTAGGAAGATTTTCTAAGCTTTTTTGTGTGCATTTTAATCGAATTGTTTTTAATAAATATGTGATGAATGTCCCCTCTGTTTGTTGAATAAGAAAACAGGCACAGACATGGTAAATACTTTGCCCAAGGTCTTAGAGCAAGCAAATAGGAATTTAAGCTGAAGTTTAAACTTCAATTTCAACAGACTTTTTTTCTAAGAAGGAGTAGTAGCCAGGAGTTGCGATACTGGGTGCTCTGTGATATGGTGCTACTGTGATTCTGGGTGCTGGCTCTGTGTGGTAGTGAAAGAAGATAAATGGTATGGTGGCCCATCAGGCCAATTCTTGTCTTGGAAGAGCACATATCTGCATAAGGATTTGAGAATAATCCAGTGAAGAGGGAATTGCTGGGGAGTCAACAAGGGTATTAGAGGTATCCAGGAAACAAAAGAGACCAGCCCTGGGCAAGGACCTTGGGGTTAGTGCTATGAAGAAAACAAGTTTTATCAAGAAGTAACATGATGGAACTCAGGCAGCCTAGAGACCTGGGGAATCTAGAGAACTAAATCTGTCATCTACAGCAGTGGCACAAACTAACAAAGAAGGACAGAATCACCCAAAGGATCCAGCTACTTGAGGTGTCAGCTGAGGAAAGCCTGCAAATACTGGACCACACTTCAAAGTCAAACACAGCCAAGTTAGGGAGAACTAAGGAACAGGCAACATAGAGCTAGACTGAGTGTCCCCAAATTCATCTGAAGTAGCTAGGAAGTGGGTTCACTTGTAGGCAAGAGACAGCCCAATACACTGAGTTCAGGCTGTTTAGGGGGTACTTTTATGTTCTCTGTCTCTGTCTCTCTGTCTCTCTATTTCTATATCTCCCCCCAACCCCCCGCTTTCAAATTCTGGATATGCTACCAGGAGGGGAGAGAGTTCCTTCCTATGCTGCTTCTTGGGACATGGAATTGAGTCTTGAGTAATAATTTAATTCATTTTCCAAATTTGCTACAGTTCTCCCTGGCTGGTGTAGAAGGTGTGTGCTTACAAGGGAAGGTCTGACTCCATTCCTCTGGACCTAGTCTTCTAGGAATTAGAATGTGGGAACTGGCAGCTGGAAGAATCTGGGGAGTGGGCCTAACAGACTTAACCTCTCATGATGCCACCACATTCAGAAAAGCCTCATGGTCCTCATTTGAGGGTTAAGAAGGGAGGAGGAGGAGATAGGCTTTAGTCTGTTCTAGAAGAAAATGAAGCCTGTTTTTTTCCCTCCCTGATTAGCATTTTTATTGCATCCTTCCTATTTGCTCTGCCTGCTCATAATTAAATACTGCCCATGGTGTCTCGTCTATTTTGGCAATGTGCTCTCGGACACCGATGGATTGGATTTAGATTTGCTTTATGGGTTTCCTCCACTGCTAGAGAATGAGGCTTAAGCAAGGTGGGTTGGATAGGGAGGGAGACTAGCATTGAGGTCAGGAGCCTCCTTACCCCAGTGCTAGGATCTGAACTGTTATCTTGGATGAAAAATGGAAGAAGTGTGTGTTCTTGTATCTGGAGCAATTTCTATTCATGATGGTCTGAGACATAAGGCAGCTGTCTCTGTGCTGCTTGGGAAGGAATGAGATCCAGAGGCTGACAGTGATCCTCAAAGGTTAGAAGACATCAATGGGCCAAGGCAATGAAATTCTCTTGGATGTAGACTCCAGACATTTGGCCACAATGCTAAGCAAAGCCCGTTTGCTCCAGTTGCTGCTATTCGTCCCCTTCCTCCTCTCAGCAGGTCAAACTTGAATCACAATAGGAAAGGTTAAATTTGCTATCTGAACCTCAGCAAGAACAGGTTTGGCAACTAGATCAGTAGCTCATAAAGTAGGGTACCCAGAAACTCAGCATCAACTTAGCATTTGCTAGACATGCAAATTCCCGGGCTCCATCTAGTAGGGGCAGGGTCCTGTCTCTGAATCCTAACCAGCTACCAGGATTCTTATGCACTCTCGCTTTTCAGAGGTACCTCCTTTTATCATCTTTCCACAAACTTCTCTTAGTGGCCTCTTCACTGATGACCATATCCTCTGTGAGCCAATCTTCTTCCACTGAACCCGGACTCCAGGCAACTCCACCATCTGCTGGAGAGACACTGGCTGCCTTGTCTTGGACCACTGTCCAAGGGGCTGTCTTTGTTTCCTCTTACATCTCTGAACCTTCCTCCTGGGCAGTGTGGTTGCATCCCACAGTTTCAACTGTCACCTCTATTCTCAGGATCCCTCTGTGTATACTCTCTAACCCCATTGACTCTGATTGCCTACTAGGCCCTTGACTTTGAATATTCTAGACAACTCATTCCCATTTCCCAAACAGAACCCCCCAACTTGATGTCTGAGGCTCCTAATTCCAGTTCCTTTTCCATCCTATGTTGCCCTGTTCCTTCTCCTACGCAGTCGGGCGACCATGGTTTCTGCTGCTGCCCATTCTTCCTTGAGCTTCTTTTCTTGGTAGCTCAGCAGCTCTGGTCCAGGCTGTAAACCTCCCACTTCCTCCCAGCACTGCCACCATTGTTGTGCACAGTTCTTTGCTGAAGAGTCTCTTGACCTTTGCAGCACAGACCCCACACTGGCTATCTAACAGCTGCTTTCCTGACTGGCTCATTTCCAGTCACTCTCCTCCCTCAGCCTTCTCTACCACCAATAGACAAGCTGTTCGTGGTCACACTTCTCTGAGAATTTGTTCACATCCGAGTCTGTACAAAATGACTTTGTCTCAGAAAGCCTTCTTATCACCAATATAAGTCAGAATGTCTTGCCTGTGTGCCTCCTTCCCAGCCAACTTTGTCCTCCTTGCAGCACTGGGCTTCCAGTGAGCCTGGCCCTTGCTAGAGTTCTAGTATGTATCCCTTGGTATTGATCATTTGTCATCCTCTCTGACTGTGATTTCTCCAAAGTCTTGGCTGAGCTTCCGTTGCTCTTGCTTCTCAGCCTTTAGCATGGTTGATGGTGCATAGGGAGCTATAGACATTTTTAGTTGTTAGTTTCATGTGGTGATAACAAAAGGCCAGGGTCTCAAAAATATTCTAGGACAGCCTTCCTATCTCCAGGAGAGTGGGGATGGCCATGGAAGAATCTGTCTACCTCAAGAACCCTCCAGTTCCATGACTTGGGCTCCCACCCTTGCTGTCTGTCTTTACATGGTAGTTTCATCTGAAATAGGATGGTGGAAGGAAGGAATCTGAATTGCTTCTCAAGCCCCCGATCAACAACCCCTTTCTACTGCTCACTCTGGAGACCTCTGCTCCTGCTCCATGTTTTCAGCAGCCTGTGGTGCATAAGTCTCCCTTTTGCAAAGGAAAAGGAAAAAGACAGTTCCCCACAATCCCTAGTCTCCTTATCAGAGCCTCCCTATGGCTGGTTGTTCTCCTGAATCTCAGAGCAGTAGCCACATGGCTGAGTCATTTGGGGATGGTTCCTGCTGCTCAGGATGCTGAGGTGTGAAACCTCTGCAACCCAGAGAAAAACAGCAGAGCCTGAATAGTTGGCTCTCAGTAAGTGTTTGCGGAGTGACTAACAGAATACCAAGGAATGCAAGATGCTTTCAAAGTATTTTCTGCTTTTGCTGATCATGCTTTTCTACATAGTAAAGGGTGGCAGTGAGGAAGACAGAAAGAACATTTCTCCACAATTATCTATTTACTTCCAAAGAGGACCTCTAGATCAGGAAAAATACAAGGGGCTACAAGCCACCAGCTCCCCCTCTGTCTTCTCTTTAAGCCCTGGGCTGTACTCTTCCAGGTTGCAGGCAGACAGAGGTAGATAGACTAGCTTGGAGACAACTTTAAGTGAATTCAATTACCATAGCAACCAAAACTACCAGTATGGAGACTCAGCTCCAGACAGCAGCAATGCTGGCATCTCAGAAAGTAGCCATCTAAAGGCCACTGCTGAGAGATCAGGAGGTAAGGAAGGGAAGAGGCAGAGGCACCTCCTAATTCACTTAGACTTTGAGGGTTTTGCTGAGCTCTGATCAGCTAGAAGCAAGCATCTGTTATCTATATCCTTTGTGGGCTTAGAGCAACAAGCACATGCTGACCTCTTGTTCCTAGAGTTTCCTTCCATGGATGAGCAGGAGACCAGCCTTCTTTCTTTACTTCTCTGAAGTATAGAGTTTAATAGTCAGAGCTCCCAGGCCGGTAAGATGGCTCAGACTGGAAAAGTGCTAGTTGCCAAGCCCAATGGCCCAACTCTGATCTCCAAAACCATTATGGTAGAAGGAGAGAACCCACACAGAAAGGAGTGAAGGCAGCCAGGAGGAAGCAGTGATCCTGGGCAGAGTGGCAACTGGTAGGGTAGGACCTGCCGATCTCACGTGCCCTGGTGCTCTGGCCTCCCTTGCTGTTTGTCTTCACATGAGCTTCCCTACAAGTGGCCCTCAAAACAGGAGTGGACACTCAGGAGTCAGAGGCCAGGGCTTTAAAGCCATTCCTGCTAAGGGAATCTTGAGCAAACTGTTCAACTCCTCTGCCCCTTTTGCTCAGTTGCTCTCTGGGCATGATTGCACCTGCTTCCCAGGAGTGTTGCCATGAACGGAATACTGAGAACGCAGAGAAAAGGTTAGCACTGTGGTCTGTGGTGAATGGCAGCAAGAGTGTGTTGCTGTATCTTATCATTACTATTATTAATTTCTGATGACAATCCCAGACTCTAGGTCTTCCTGTCTCATAGGAGCTACCCAAAGTGCCATGTTGGTTCATAGCTGGAAGTTTCTTTGAGAACAGACTCCAAAATACTGGGAATTTCATTCATGTCTCCTGTCTCCATAAATGTGTTAAACAAGTGCTAGACTCCAAGGCCACTGGGTTAGAGGAGTGGTTTGCAATCTGTGGGTCATGACCCTTTTGGAAGTCAAATGACCCTTTCACAGGAGTCGTCTATGACCATCAGAAGACATGGCTATTTACATTAAGATTCCTAACAGTAGCAAAATTACAGTTATGAAATAACAACAAAGATAATTTTATGGTGTGTGTGTGTGGGGGGGTCACCACAACATGAGGAACTGTTATTAAAGGGTCACAGCATTAGGAAGGTTGAGAACCACTGGGTTAGAGGCTTGGTCCCCAGCAAGGCCCTTTAAGGGAGTGGTGGAACTGTCAAGAGGCAAATTCTAGACAGGGGTCTTTTGGTTTACAGAAATATACCCTTGAGGAAAGAGTGGGACCCCCCCCCCTTCTTTTGTTGTCCAACCATGAAATAAGCAGGTTTTTCTCTGCCACAGTGTGCTGCCTCTCCAGAGGTCCAAACACAGCTGGACTAACCATCTGCAACTGTGAAGCAAAGTAAATGTTTCCTCATTCTAAGTTAATCGTCCCAAGCACTTGCTATGTCATGGAAAGCTGACTGGCAGAAGTGTGTGAGCACCACAATACAAAGGAGCTCCTGCCTTTGATGAAGGCCAAATACTCCTCCGCAAAGTGGGAATAAAATAAAGAGTCTCACAGAAACACGGGCCTTCTCATAAGCACAGAAGGTAAAGGTGGGTACTACCTTTATGACCTTGTCTTCTGTCCATCCCAATTTTATTTCCCATGTGGCATGTGACCATCAGGAGGACAAAGGTGATTCTCTTCAATAAAGCAATGGCTGGTGATGGTGTCCTGTGTCCTCCCCTGGGGGCTGTGCTTTTTCATTCCAACAGTTTTTTTGTTTTTGTTTTTTATTTAAATAGTGGCAATGAACCAGACCTAGTGCCAGATACTGGGGACATCAAGACAAATATGATTTGGGAAGTTCTTGGCTTGGCAGCCAAGAAAGACCTCAGACTCTGAGGTCTCCGAGAAACATGATATGGTATTATTTGGTAGGGGGAGAGTCCAGTGAAGTTGAATCAGGGCATAGCAATTAATCCTGTGCTGGGGTCAGGCATTGGTGATATCTTATGTGTGGATCTGGAATATAGTAGTTCTGCCCACTGAAGGACTGAGAGGGAGGGGTGCAGGCAGAGACCAGCAGATGCAAAGAGGAAGTGTGGAAGACTGTGCAGAAGAAGGTGAGATGTTTAGGGATGAAAAGGATTGTGTGTGTGTGTGCGCGCGCGCGCATGTGAATTTGAGGGGGGATAAGGGAGAGAAGATGGGTAAAGGGATGAGATCAAAGAGTTAATCTCTCTTCTTATCTCCCAAGCAATCAGCAGTTCTCTAAGCCCTAGATATCGTGGCTTGCTATGCTGGGATTTGTACAGCTTTATTTTAAAAATTCTTTTCCCTGGTTCCGAAGAAGCTGTTGAGCTCGTTTTGGGTTAACCCCAGCCCATTTCTGAAGGGTTGCTCTGCTCTTGGGTCCTAAATGGAACCACCTGACAGCTTTCTGCAGCCCAGCATGAACAACTCTGTCAGAACAGCACTAAAGGAGAACTCTGACCTCCCTTCTTCCTAAAGAGTCCCTAACTACTCCACCCACCTACACTCGCCCCCCCCCTTCCACCTTGCCAGCTCTGCCTTGTATTAACATGCCTGAGACCAGCACCATCATCTTCCCAGGCAGCAGAGGCCTGACCTGGGCCTAGCCAATCAAAGTCCTGATTTCTTTCACCTCCAACTTATTTCCCTCATGCTTCACTCGTCTATCTGGAGTAGTTGAGGACCTCATCAACTCTCCTCTGGAATGCTGCAGGAGCCTACTAATTGGTCCCTCTGCTTCCTTTCTAGTCCTCCTCAACTCCACCCTCCATACTGCTGGGTCAGAGTGGGCTTGCAAACACAGATCTGATTGTGTTATGTGTTTGCCCTAAGCCTAGGGTAGTTAGTTCCCTGTGGCCAACGAGATGGAGTCCAGTTCTTCTGCTTGATCCAGGGACCTCTGTTGACTGTCTGTCTTGGCAACCTTTGCCATGCTGTGTCCCACTTCACTCCTTTGAGTCTGCGCTTGATACTCACATCATTCGAAGCTACCCTAGAGGCTAGCCTCACCCCTGTCACATAACCCAGCCCTGTCAGCACACAGCATGATGCTGGCTTCTGGTTTCTCATCTAAGAATAAGTGCACTTCATTCAACTGTTTCAAGTGTTTGTAAAACCGGGGCTGGGAAGATGGCTTAGAGGATAAAGTGCCTGCTGGACAAGCATAAGGACCCGAGTTTAGATCCCCAGCACCTACATAAAAACTGGGAACAGTGGTGCACTTTTGCACCACTCATCACCAGTGCTGAAGAATACAGAAGGTGAAGGCAGGTCGATCTCTGAAATTCATTGACTGGCCAACCAAATCAAATTGATGAGTTCCAGGTTGAATGAGAAACCCTGTCTCAAGGTGGAGATTGATCTAAGAAGATATGTGAAACCAGCCTCTGGCTTCCACATGTGTGTGCAGGCACAGGCGCGTGCGCGCGCACACACACCTACCATCTCTTCACCCTCAGTCTTCACTGACTCTCCAGTGAGATTTTTAATAATCCCACACATTAGATCATGCCTGGCTTTCAATTTCCCATGAGCTCTGTTCCAAACAGGCAGGGCCTCCCATCTCGCTCACTAGCATACTCTTAGCAGTTAGTGGACATTCAATAAGTATATGTTAGATAAATGGATGAATTACTTTGAAATATTTATTTGGAGAGGGTACATGCCACATATGGAAGTCAGAGGAAAGTTTTGTGCAGAAAATTCTCTCCTCCTACCATTCATGCTCCCAGGGACCAAACTCAAGTAGTCATACTTGGCAAGTACCTTTAATCTCTGTGCTATCCTCCTGCCTTAACTGTTTAATAAGGATTTTTTTTTTGAGCTAAAATGAATGAACAAAGACTCCACATAAAATGTGTTGCACACTAGATGTATTAGTTTAGTAAGGGTTTTATAGAAGGAAAACACACACACAGATTTACTAAAATGGGTTACAGGCTAGGTCCCACTAGTCCAACAATGACTGTCTACCAACAGAAGGTCCAAGAATCCAGCAGTTGTTCAGTCCATGCAGCTGAATGTCTCAGTTGGCCTTCAGTACACGATGGAATCTCAAGGAAGCAAGCTCCAGTGCCAGGGAAGGAGTGGACTTACCGACTTACTGGTGAGAACAAGAGCAAGCGGGTGAAGAGAGTCAACTTCCTCTTTCACGCCCTTATCTAGGCAGCCAGAAGAAAGTGTGGCCCAGATAAAACATGGATCCGCCCACCTCAAAAGATCTGAATTGAAAGGGAGTCTTCCCACGTGAAATGATTTAAGAAAGAAATCTCTCACAGGTGTACCAGACACTTGGGTCTTAGTTAATTCCAGATGGTGTCAAGTTGACAACCAAGAACAGCTGTCACTACATGCCTCCTGCTGGTATGTAAGAGGCAGAGCTTGCCGGGAGACAAAGCACCTGTGGTACCTGCCTTCCACCTGGTAGCCTAGGGTGACATGGGAAGTAAAAGAGAGCTTCTTGGAGAATGACAGCCAGGGGTCATTCCCCTGCTCCCTCTGTCCATCGTCACCATCCTACCAGGGCTGCTCTTCACCAATGAGGCTGCAGTATGTTTCTTTTTGTCCACTTCAGACATCTGGAGCAAAGGGGCCCTGTGAGCAGTGAGCTTAAGTTTGAAAATGGTCTTGAGCATCAGTTAAGGCATCTGGAACATACTGCCTTGGGGATGGCAGCTGCCTGTGAGTGAGGAGGCTCCATGGATCTACCAGAAAGGGTCTTCACCCCCATAACACAGGGCAGTAATGTGCTAGCTACTTTAAGCCTGTGGCTGCTTGTAGTTAGTTGTTTTCCTCAGACTAGGGCAGGCGTCTCTTTTCTTTATGACTCTGAGTTTGATTTAACACATACACTTAAAAAATGGAAGAACAACTTCTTAAATTTGCAGTAAATGTATTGTTCAGTAGATTTGATTTATTAGTTAGGAGCTATAGAAGAGCCTCAGTGTCCATTTATTGTGGTGTCGCAGGAACTGGAGTCTCTGCCTGGATCTCCTTAGGTTCCCATGGAGGGAAAATCCAGGGAAGAGAAGACCCTTAGCTCATTGGCACCAGTGGGAATTGTAACTGCCTTACATCTTATTGTGTATGTCAGGTTAACAATGGAAGGAGGTGGACAGAGTGAGGCCCATGATAAAATGGCCCTTGTTTCTATGTGGTTGGTTGGTTGGGGCTAAGAAACAGAGGGGTGTTTCCAGGCATCCTGACTTTAATAGACAGGCACTACTTGTCTACATTAAATAGATGGAAAACATGTTTGTGTGTGTGTGGGGGGGTATAATGGGAGGATGAATCAAGGCTTATAAATTTAGGATCTGGAAGGATCAAATTTTCAATAAATGGTCTGCTTTTGATTCCTGCCCTGAGATCACTGGTCTCATCTGTGGACAGTTGGAAAGTATGGAGAGGTCCTTTGCAGGGGAGGAAAAATCTACAAAAGACCTTCATTTAATTGTAAGGTAATCAGAGGTGAGCAGGAAGGACAAAACTGCTACAGAGGAAAGAACCTGCACAAACCCTCAACAGCTGGGGTAAGAAAAACATGATGGTCAGCTTCTGCTGGGGCAGAGGTAGAAATGAGGCACCTGCCCTGCTCTCGGGAGACACCATCCGTTTGGGCATACAAGGCTCATTCTGCTTGAGGGAACTGTCTCTAAAACCTTGTTACTGGGTAATTCAGAAAAACACAAGATTATATCCAGAAGGCTCACTGGGAAAGGTGAAAACAAAGGGTCATTTGTGTGTGTGTGGTATGTGTCACACATGTGACAACCTGAGGGCTCTTGAGAGCACAGACCACAGCTTGTTTTCTGGGGGGCTCTTGGGAAGTGTAGAGTGTGAATATGTGTCTACATAAATCCGCACTGCCTAGGTTAAGTTTCCGTGGTGATGGACAGTCTCTACCTGCTGTGTCCAGTGCAGTAACCATGAACTCCATTTGTCATCCATGTAACACATGAAGCATGACCCCAACAGTTAAGGAACAAAACATGTAATTTTATTAATTTAATTTAAAAATTAATTTAAGTAGTCCCATGTGGCTAATAGCTATCACACTAGAAAGTACAAATCTAAGAGATGAGATACCTAAAGGGAATTCCATTGACTGCTAAGACTGTAGGAGGTCCTCATAAGGTGTACATATTTGTTGTGCCTAAAAGCACTGAAGTGTAGGGAAGACTGGTAAGTGGCATGGTCAGACTTAGGGTTTAAAGTTTCTTTGGAGCACTATATTGATAAGGGTAGACAAATTATTCTGATGCACAGCATCCACATTTCAGCAACTAGCACAACAGCTTCTGTTGTTGCTCATATCGCAGGCCACATATGGCTAGGAAGGGTCACTTTATGTTCCAGACTATCCAGGCTCCTTGTTTTCTGTGACTGGGCCTTCCTTAAATCCTTTGAAATCCTGTTTAGCCATTGGATCAAGATAGAGACTGAACACATGAAGGGTCATCCTGGGTGTTTTGTGGAGAGTGGCACATATTACCTTGGCCAGAACTTAGTTACAAAGCCCAAACTAATTTTAATGGACCCTGAAAAATGTATCTGTGTCTAGTAAAAATAAACAGTTTGGCTAGCAGCTGCCAGGGGTAACTACTTTACTGTCTGGCTTTATGTCTCAGCTTCTTGAGAAACATGGGGTAAAGTAAGATTTGAAGAAAGCTAAGGGAGGTGACACATCTGAAACAAAGAACTGTTCTGGTTGGTGGTTTTGGTTTTGTTTGCCAACTTGATACTCGGTAGGATTCTATGAGAAGAGAGGATCCCAACTGAGAAGATGTCTCCATAAGATTGGCCTGTATGTAAGCCCGTAGGACTTTCATTGTCTTAATTAGTGATTGATGTGGGAGGGTCCAGCTTAATGTAGGTGGTGCCATTCCTGGGCAGGCAGTCCTGGGATGTATAAGAAAGCAGACTGACCAAACTATGGACAGCACGTCAGTAAGTAGCACTCCTCTATGGCCTCTGCTCAGTTCCTGCCTCCAAGTTTCTGTCTTGAGTTTCTGTCTTAATTTTGCTCAGCAATAGAGTGTTTCCTGAGACTTGTAAGCTGAAACAAATCCTTTCCTTTCCAAGTTTATTTTTTTGGTCATGGTGTTTATCACAGTAATAGAAACCCTAACTAAACCAGGTTCCCAGCTGGACTCTGTCCTAACTCCAGTCTCTCTGCTTAGGCCTCATCACAGCAGACCTACTGATGCCAAGAAGCTTACGTATGGAGACATCACTTCCGGGCATACTGTGTGTGTGTGCCCCTTTCCACACACAGAACAAAACAGACTTTGGGCAGAATGCTGGAAATTCCTTAGCTTTTTCCAAATCCCAAGACCACATGTGGGACACACAGGCACAACTATCTTTGGCAAACATTCTCAGTATCACGGAAGGAGGCAAGGAGAATGTCTCCCTTGGAAAGATAGCTTTTGTTAACAAGGGGAAGGTCGCTTAACTATTTACTCATAACATTGTATGACAACTGAAATGTAACTCAAAGCTATGGTGTAAAGGCTTTAGCATATAAATGAAGCATGATTGGTTATGAGTTGGTAATGTTCAATGCTAGTGAGGGGTCATAGGGCATATACTAAAACTTTCTTACCTTTAAGGACGTTTTTGAAGAGATTTGAGAACCTATGTTAGTACAGGCTTTGAGAGTCTGAAGCCTCTTAAGACCTTGCAGTACGGACATAATAACTGACCTGTCTCTGTGTACTTACTTGTCCATTCACCAAAACAATTGATGATTTGTAGCTGAGTCCCCCACAAACTCAAGGAGAGAGTCAATCCAGGCTTTGAACTCTGAAGAGCAACAGCATTTGTTTGCAAGCATCACAGATGTGCAGAGCTGGAAGGAGTTGGGTTCTCATGAACTGTGTCTGTTTGCTTGCCAAATGAAGTAGGTGTAAACACTTTGTGCACAAATCTCCTTAGTATGATGATTTTCTGCGAAGGCTAGAAACTTGGTTTTCTAGCTTCAGAATTCAGAACCAGCCCACCTCATTCTTTAGAGTCATGTCATTTGGTTCAGTGGACAGAAACCTGTGGGGTTAGGAAGCATTTGTTGGGTCCTCAACGTTTTCTCCCATTACTTTGGTGAATGCCAGAAATTTTATTCATTTTATTTCATTGTATGGGTTAGTGTTCTGTCCAGTTTACATGCGAATTTTGTATCATTTGTGTATTAGTCTAAATGATTTAACAGTTCTTACTGGCAAGGAAGGAATGGGTAAACATAGAACCCTTGAAGGACTATAGAGATGGCTTGGTTGGTAGGAGCATCTGTTGCACAATCTTAAGGACCTGAATTCAGATCCCAGAAAGTGCAGAAAAAGTTGGATGTGACCATGGCAGCCAATAGCTCTAGTGTAGTGGCAGTGGAGGCAGGAAGATCACTGGTACTTGTTGTCTACCAGCCTAGCTCCAGGTAGAGAGACCCTGTCTCAGAGAAATAGGCACACAGCAATGGAGCAGAATACTCAACATCTTCCTCTAGCCTCTACACACACATTCACAGGTGCACACATCCACATACATGTGTCCAAATATACATTCACACAAAAAGAGAAAAGGAAATATATATTTATATATAAAATACAAAAATGTAATATACATAAAATATACTATATAAAATATATTGATATATTACACATATAAATATGTTATACATTATACAGTGCACTATATAGATATATTAAATGATATATAATATATAAAACAATATACAATAAAATAATATATTACATGTTATAATTAATTTATAAATAGTAAAAACTAATTATAATAAATAATTTTAAAAGGGAAAACAGACCTTAAAGTGTACAGTTGCAGAAATAAGGTACCACAGATCAGAAAGAGGAGGGAATGGAAGAAATGTCTAAAGGGTAGACTCTGATCTCATGCATTCTGAGGGTCAAGTGTACATTCATCATATCAAAGAACTTGGGTGTCCTGCCTGAGGTTCATGAACAGCATTTGAAGAACTGTGCTGAATATTTTAAAGAACTGTTTTCAGTCATGTCTAGACCCAGCTACAGTATCCTGACAGCTAACATTTTCACTTATAATTGCATGTGAGGCATGTCTCCACTCAGTATGACACCACCCTTATGAGTCCTAAGATATGATACCATCATTAGAACACAGTTTTGCAGGCGAGGGAAAGTTGTACAGCTGGTAAAAGAGTCAAACTTTGAAGCCTGGTCTATCCAGAAACTGTGCTTCCCCACTAAGCCTCCACTGGTCTGGATTTGTAGCTCTCACAAAAGGTTATACTTCAGATCCAGCAGCTTTCAGTCTTGGTGTTTTTAAGCCATGCTAGTCTATGTTCACTTCTGCAAAGAAACAGGGACATTGTAATTGTCTGTGTCCTCCTGGCTGTTCCCAAAGAGGTGATGTTCTGAGGATGTGACTCACATCTTGGAGGGTGAGAAAGAAAGAATTCTCTGTAAACCTGTCTGGCTAAACACTGGCCCAGTCTTCACAGGCAGGACCAGCTGAATCACAGGCTGTAGCTTTTCTCTGGAAAGGGGGTGGTGGGATGGGATTCTTTTCATCTAGGATCAGCCCAAACTAAATACCCTTGTCTTTTTTCTCTCCCCATTGTGCCGTCATGTCCATGCTCGAGAACCACCAAAAAGGGATATGGACACAGACCAGAAGGCAAATCTCTCACATATTCTGCACACTCTTAATCAAGGAGTGACTGTTCTGGTAAATCATCAGCTAGATGCACTGAGCATCTCCCATGTGCCGCACACTGTGCCGGGATTCAGAGCTGGCTGAGACCGAGTCCTTGCCTTACCACATAAAGGCTACAAAGAGACACTGTGTGCAGACAAGTAAGCCTGTACAGATGGAAAGAACTACCTTTAAGATACACAAGAAGGACTTCAGAACCCCCAGAGGAGAAATAGTTAGTTTATCTGGGACACAGGAAGGACTTTACCAAAACTTAGTATATAAACTTTGTGCTGGGTATTTAAGGCTTGAGGCTGAGTGAAGTTAGCTAAGAAAAAGAGTGTTCCATAGTTACTTGCTCAGAATTGAGACAACCTCTCTCCTGGAAAGAGTAGAGACTCATAGAAATAAGAAGTTAATAAACTTAGAGGTTCAGGAAACCCAGCAACTTTCGAGATTCCCAAGCTTGCACTACCACCATCATCACCCACCAAAACCAAGGCTCCAAACATTGAACAACTCCTGGGAGAAGAAGCTGTCTAGTAGGTGTCCCATCCAATCTCTGTTGAGTTCCCGATGCTCCTGTACTTAATCGCTATAAACTCACTACATTTGAGTGCAATCAATCTTTGACCTGACATCAGTTCCCTAGGTGGGGTGAATAAATGTTTGCTCACATCGCTCAACAATGTGGAAACAAACAGAAAGTAGTGGTGGGTGTTTTGGAAGATGAGGGGACAGCATGGGCAAAGGTTTGAAGATGTGATAGAGCAAGAAGCCATCAGAAAGGGACAGAGCCTGTGTCAGGAGAAGAGTGTAAGTAGGTCAAGTAGGTCCGGAAGTGAGACAGATGACATCACCGGGACAGTCCAACAGGAGAGGATAGTGAGATACAGCAAAGAGGGAGGTCAAGAACAGAGAAAGCTGGTAGCAAGGAACCAGAGAGAGCTCAGGGAAGGATCCTCAGCATGAGAATAACACCACACGTTTGTATAAACTCTTCCTAGGAAGGGACAGACAGAGAAGCAAGGAAGAGCAAGAAATGGTTCTGGAAACAGTGCACATGCAGGAGAAGGCACCTGGAGCTGAGCAAAGCTCAGCTGGTAAAGTGCTGGCTGCACAAGTTAACTTCTAATGCCCACAGAAAAAGCCAGGTGCAGTGGTATGTGCATATGATCCCATCTCTGGGGAGGTGTGGACAGGAGGATCCCTGGGCTTGTTGACCAGCCATCCTAGCCTAATAGGCTGAGCTGCAGTTTCTAACGAGGAGTCCTGTCTCAAAACACAAGGGGAATGTTGCAGAGATCCCCTCTACCAACCACCTTCCTTTATGTATCTATGAGTGGTGCTGTCTACCATAAAGGCGCGGAATACATAGCCAGCAGCCAACTTAGGGCTGTTCCAGCTCAGAGTT
This sequence comes from Grammomys surdaster, assembly GCF_004785775.1. NCBI lineage: Eukaryota > Metazoa > Chordata > Mammalia > Rodentia > Muridae > Grammomys > Grammomys surdaster. The sequence continues at coordinate 1,610,562 of NW_021620880.1, forward strand.
GACATAGGAAGCTAGATGTGGTGGTTTGAATGAAAATACCGCCCCCACCGCAGCCCCCACATAGGCACATGTGTTAGAATACTTGGTCCCCAGTTGGTGAAACTGTTTGGAAGGATTAGGAAGTCTGGCCTTGTTGGAGGAGGTGTGTCACTGTGGGGTGGGCTTTGAGATTTCAAAAGTCCATTTCATTTCTAGTTAGCTAGCTAGCGCTCTTTCTCCCTCTTTTCCCCAACTCCCTCTCTTTTCTCCTCTCTCTTCTCTTTGCCTTATGGATAAAGTACAATTGTCTCATGTGCTTATGGATCAAGATATAAGCTCTCTACTGTTCCAGCACCATGCCTGCCTATCTGATGCCATGCTCCTTGCTATGATGGAGATGGACTCTAACCATCTAAAACCATGAGCTCCAGATTAAATGCTTTTTTAAAAATAAATTTCCTTGATCATGATGTTTTATCCTAGCAACAAAAAAAATAACTAAGACACTGAATATACCTCAGGATTTACAAGTCGCAATGGATCCCCCAGGGAGCCCATGTTGCAATGCTTGTAGCTTCTCTTCTGGCTTATGGTCTCCCATGTCCCTCCTCATATGCTAATATTCTTTTGAACTGAAAGAAATGGACTCTGATAACAATTTCATCAGTTCCTCTGCCTGATGGTGAGACAAGGGGGTAAGAAGCAGGGACAGAAGAAGAAAGAAGAGGTGGATGAGGGAGAAGAGGAAGAGAAGAAAGAAGAAGAAAGGAGGAAGGGGAGGAAGAAGAGGAGGAAGAGAAGGAAGAGGAGGAGGAGAGAAAAATAAAAGTTTCATGAAGAACTGGGGGCTACCCTGCTGAACACTCCCCACAGCTTCATTTCCTAAAACCTGCCTGTATGTGCTTGGGTAAATGCTTGGGTAAAGCAGGGAGGTTGGAACCTGTAGACAAACAGGTCTTGGAACTTATTCCTTCTGCATAAAGCTCACCTCTAGGACATTCCCTATGGGCATCTGGATTGCTGAGCTCTTTCCTCACCCCTGTCCCTAGGACTCTGTTTCTGTTCCTTTATGCTCTTCTGGAGCTTAGGGACTCAGATAGTCCCATGAGGTAAACTTGACCTGATAGGCTACGGGCTGGCATTTGTATTGTCATGTGCATGTTGGTTTAATGTATGTGCCCATGCACCCGCACACAATCTGCCAGTTCTAACTTTTTCCCTAGACAGATTTCTCTGTACTTCCTATCTTAAACAACAACCAACTGCCCAAATTCCAGACATGGTTCTAAGTATGTTATCTATGATAGTCACTGAAGAGCTGTAACTTTATCGTTGGACATTTTAGAGATGGGTGGGGGGAAGGCACAGAGAGGTTAAGTAAGCAGAGACAGATTCAAACCTAATCACTCTGACCTCAAAGTATGTTTTTCCCCTTCAAGGTGCATGACATTCTCAATGTAGAAAGCTTGCAACCCTCAGAAGAGTCCCAACTCCAAAATGCTTGCCCAGCATGGGACAAACAATCGAAGTAGGACAGTCAAAAGAAGTGAGGGCAAGAGTGACCCTTTAGGAAGCCCAGACAAGCTTCAAAGAGCAAGCCTGAGTACAACAGTGCTAGAAAGAATGGCACAGACAACAACAGCCTGGCGTGTCAGCAAAGAGGGAGCAGACTTTGAGATATACTGCTCCTTCCTCTCACAGTCCACATGGCGACAGGCTCCTCAAATAGCGGCCAGAACCTCGGGACTAAGGAAGAATCCTTATGTGCGCACAGCTTGGAAAGGACGCAGACACACACAGACATACACATGCATGTCTTCCATAGGGGCATTGTCTTTAAATAGAAAAGATAACCTGAAATACACCCTGAGCTTGCAGAATGCACACACACACACATATACACATACACACACACACACACACACTGGGGCCGGAGTGACTGAACCCCAACACTTTAGCCCTGTCAGTGGTAAGAGAAGGAAACCTACTGCCCTGGCAGCTCCTGACTCTCAGTTCCTATTTAAAATGTCTGAATTGGGAGCATCGACAAGCTCCCAAATTAGCTTTTTAAATAGAAGCCGAGAGTTAAAGAAAAAGCGGCCGTGTCATGGGGGAAAAGCAAGTGAAAAATCCCGGCCAGGCTGGGCCAGAGGCAGAGGGGGGAAGGAGTCAACAGGCATTGCTAGGGAGATTCCAGGATGAGATGGAGGGTACCCAGTGTCTCCTGGTCAGTGTCTCATCCAGCTGCTCGAACCTAATCCAGGTACCTTCTTTCACCTCTCTATCCAGCCTCAGGGAGAACTGTAAACAAAACCTACAGTGGCCTGAACTAGAAATCCAAGTCTCCCTTACTTTTCTCCAGATATTGGAGACGAGACAGACAGACAGACAGACAGACAGACACACACACACACAGAGAGAGAGAGAGAGAAAGAGAGAGAGAGAGAGAGAGAGAGAGAGAGAGAGATTGAGTCACAGGCACTGCACTTAGCATACTACCAAGTATGAGCATCTGAGGAATGGGATTGGAGGGCCAGGGTGAATGAGTCTCCTGTTTTCACGTAGGGCTTACAAAGCCTCAGATGCCACAAATTGTCCCATTAGTAGACCACTCCAAGAGTCTAGTGGTCTTCCCAGGTAACCATTCCTTCCCTGACAGTTTGGGGGACTAGGTCCCGGAACTATCTTTATGCTGCAGAACAACGGCAAGAATGTACAGGAAATTCAAATTTCAACAGATATAAAATATTGGATTTTCACCGCTCCAAAGTTGGGCAGGAGGTGTTAGACCAAAGGAAAGTGTCCCTACTGGGACCAGATCACTCAGAGGCAGGGTACCTCCTCTCAGGAATCACTTCAATTAAGGTTATAATTTAAAACAAAACAAAATAACAAAAAAACAAAACAACACTACCACTAGCAGCAGCAGCAGCAACAATAACAACAAAAACCTCTTTCCCAGATAGAGGAGGGAGGGAGAATCCCTGCCAGGGCCTTCCCTGAATTCTTCCCCGGTTGGCCAGGGAGTGGCAGTGTTGTTAATCATTATTACTGTATGCAAATGAGTATGCAAATCCCACAGGGTTCTAGGACTCTTGGTAAATGTTAATGGGGTCCACGCCCACCTCTTGAAGGGCCAATTGTACACCTTTCAGGCTGACACACTTAAAGGAGCTTTGGTTAGAGTAAGTGAGCCTATGAAAGAGAAGCTCCAAAATACCCGAGGCCCAGAGTAGCTGAGACCTCAGTAACTACTCCTTGACTTGTACTTCTGGAGCAGGCTCGGTTCACCACAAGCCAGAAACCCTATTCTTGACTCAGGAAGGTCTTTTTCCAACCACAGTTAAAGACTCGTCCTGCCGAGTACGCCCTCACCCTCGCCGCACATTTCTCTTTCCTCTGCTTTTGTACCTCAGCACACACCTCTCCATACTCAGAGCTGCCATCTCTCAAGCCAAAGCGTTCCGGTCCCAGCAGAGGCACGAAGCTGCCTGTTTCGCGATCTCCAGGCCCGGGATTCCCAGCACCCAGGCCGAAGACACAGGGAAAGCCGGCCACGGTTTGGCTTAGCAGCCAGCAATGCGCTCTACTCGTGCTGCCGTGGTGGTCATGGGACCCTCGGCTAGACACTACACCCCCGCTGGGTCCAAGTACTAAGCATTAGGGAACTTCGGGCCTCTGGAAAGGATCCAGGGCCTGGGCCCGCCCTGGAAAGATAGAGAAATGAGAGTTCCCAAATCCCCAGTCTTAATTCTGGGTATTCGTGGTGGGGCACTGGAGCGAATCCTGACCTTCTGGCCATGCCTTCTCACTCCTGTAGGTCAGTGGCTTTTACGTGGAGGTAAAGGCAATTTGTCTTCTTTGGGATCTTCCCAGCTTTGGCACATGCAATTGACAATTCAGGGTCAGCCTGGAAGCTTGCGCGGCGACCCGCTCCCTCTCACTAGGTGACCAAGGAGAGGAGTTAGTTGCTCTGTCGCGTGGACAAGTGAATGGGAAACAGCCAGCCAGTTAAGTGTATACACCCCACGCGCATACACGCCGGCGCTCCCTGCCACCTCTTCCCAAGTCTCTAGCCACACACGCCCCCGAACTCACGATCACGCCGCACGCCCGGCTCCTCCCCCACCCCCAAGCCAAGCTCACCTTGCCACGCTCGCCCCATGCCCACCCTCGCCGGCACACGCGCTCACACCCGCGTCGGCACACTCCACTACCACCTCCAGGCACACCCTAGGATTCCTCCACTCTCCTGGGGAGACGCACCAGGCTCTGCCTAGTCTCCCCGCCTCCCCACCCCGTGCAGCCCCCCCACTCACGCGCGCGCCCTACACACACACACACACACACACACACACACACACACCCTCGCGCAGAGTCACTCCCCCTCGCACGCCCTCGCCCTGGGCACCCTCCCGTGGCGAGGCTCCCGGGTCCTCCTCCTCGCTCCCTCCGCTGCCTGGCCGTTCTGCGCTCTCGGCCCGGCCTGGGGCCGCTCGGCCCGTGGGGATCGGTGGGGAGCGGAGGGCGCAGCCTCGCCGCCTCCCCCGGACTCTCCTCTCCGCCCCGCCCGCGCCGCGCCCCCACCGCCTCCTCGGGAGAGGGACCTCGGGAGAGGCAGCCCGTGGCCGGCCCGGCTCGGCTCTGCGCGGCATCGGCAGCGGCGGGGGCAGGGAACGAACGAGCGAACCGGAGCTCACGAGCCCGAGAGCAGAGCGGCTAGGCGGGGAAGGGACGCGCCGCCAAGCCGGGGCTGGAGCGGCGGTGGCGGCGGCGGGGGAGGGACGGCCCCACGGACGGACCGACGCACGAACCGACCGAGTGAAGGAGGGACGAGCGAGACTTCGCCGGCGAGGAGGAGCCGCCCGAGCGGCGGCTGCTGGGCGCTTCCCCGCTCTGCTGGGCGCTCTGCGCCTCGGCGGCCCCCGGCCGCAGCTTCCTCGCGCGCGCGGGGCGCGGGGCCTGGGGCTGGCTTCGGCGAAGGTAAGAGGGAAGCGACCGAGCCTTCCGGAGCCAGCAAGTGCGAGGAGCGCTGCTCCCACGCCTGTTGCTCCGGCTGCCCACGCGGCACCCTCCCACTCCCGCGCCCGGGTGGGTGGGCGCTGGGGCGCCGGAAGGATTGGGGGTGGGGCCGGGCGGTGGGGGAGCAGGCAGCCGGCCTGGGGGCGTCGGTTCTCTCGGCTGCGGAGCCACCTCCGGGCACTGAGGCGCTGAGAGGTTTGGGGGTGGGGGTGTGAACCTCTGCCCTCTTGCCATTGGCCTGCCTTCCCTCGCCGGGCGCCAGAAGCAGCGCCCCGGGATCTGGCTGCAGGTGGCGACGGTTTGTTCCGTCCCCGCTCTTTGTGAGCTGAGAAGAGAAATGGCTGAGAGTCGAAGCTGGGAGACGTTTGGGGCGCTTCGCAAAGTTCTCCAGCCAGGCGAGCCTGTGTTGTGCCTGTTAGAGGATGGGGGCTGGTCCAGCTCGTTCTGCTTGGCTCATCTTCCACCCCGTGAGCCCCAGGAAAGGTCCCATAAGTGTCACGAGAGACCCCGGGGAAGGAGTTTCAAAGACTCTTTTGCTTTAACAGTTTATTTACACTGGGGATGGACAGAGAAGTTACCTGGAAATCAACTAAATTCCTGCGCTTTCTTAGTGCTGGCATTTGATTCAGCCCACGTTGTTATTTCATCCCGGGCAGCCTTGATAAGTCAGCAACAGGCTGAGGTTCTAGACCTGAAATCAAGGCAAAGAAAAGTCTCCGTGTATTCAACGGAGCCTCTGAACTTTCACAGGGTGATAGGCGGCACAATGCAATCGGTAATCAGGTTTTGCAGAGTGGTCATGCATGAATGTAGGTGATGTTTGAATCGATGCCTTATTTACTGTTACTTCCAGGGAGCCTGAATGCTTAATCTCAGAAAAAGGGGTGGGGGTGGGGGCTTCTGGGCATACATTCAATGCAAAGCATGTGTACATTTCCCCATGTGGACACATACCAGCTCTCTGAAAGGAGCTGATGTGTTTATTTTTCCGTGTTGTGTCTTGAATGCTATGAGGCTCAAGTACACAAGGGACCTCCAGAGGAAGCACGATTAACAGCTTGTTCCCTTTTGCTGTTGAGGAGGCTGGAGAGAGAGTTTGGGGAAACTGCATTGGCCATCCTAGGAGCGGCACTGTAAAGAAGAGGATCTGCACGTCCCAGGCCTGTGCCCCGAGGAGCTCCAGCTTGCTTCCCCATGCTCATTTCGTACCCAGCAAAATCCTGCAGACACGGGACAGACTCCCTGGGGGCATGAAACAGTTCCCCAGACCAGCTCTGGTTTCTGAGGACTCTCCTCCGAGGTCCTTGAAGGGCAGATCTTGGTGATGTGACATTTTTGTTGCTTTGTGTCTGTGTTCAGGTGAAGTGTCAAACCCCAGGACAGGAGGTCTGCCTTTTTTTTTTTTTTTTTTGACCCTCTGCCTCTAAAATAGAAGCTGCTTAGCAGGCAGCTGACTTTTTACAGCAGGAGAACGTTGTCTCTTTTTTTCAGGATTTTTCATGTTTGTCATTTCTCCATTTACCTGGTTTTAATCTCTCTCCCTCCTGCATCCCTACCTCACCCCGCAGCCAAATCTTTCCTACTGTCAAACTCTTTTGCCACAAACAAAAATAGCTTCAGAGTTTTCATTTGTAAAGCATCCATGTCCTAGTAAAACCGTGGTATGGGAGGCGTGTGCGGTGCCATTGGCTGGAAATGGGGCCGCACTGTAGTGCCTGTTGCAGGGTTCATACCTAGGCCAGCTCTGAGAGGCGCTGGTGCTTTTAGGGTGAGTGTTCCGGCAGTAACCTGCAGAAGTCCTGTTTAAGTCAGGTCATCCCTGCAGGGCTGTATGGTGGGCGTGGCTGGTATGGACTTGAGGTTGTCTGATAGGATGATAGTCCTCTTTCAAACCCAGGTATATACATGTATGTCCATGTGTGCATATATACACATGCACACCAAAAGCACTAAAGGGATAATTGCTATTTTCTTGGCACACTGAACCAGAAGGATAGGTTCTGAATCTCCGGAGACTGTCTGGTACTTGTATGGCCCTCTTGAAAAAGACTGTCCTGAATTATTGTACAGGGTAAAAGTTTGCCCTTGGGACAAGAGACTTTAGGATAGATAGGGAGAGGATTAATGCTGCCTCTCCCTGAGCTTTCAGTTATCCACCAGAAAGCAGTTTGTGAATTACTCGTGGCCTTAGAAAAGTTGACTCAGAGTGGAGGGTGAGGGCAAGGAGCTCAGCTTGCAAAGTCAGGCAGCTGGCAGTGGGATTCCAGAACCCAAGGGGCAGTACTGGGGACTGGCGGGAGAAGGGCACTGTCTTCTCAGAGCCATGTGCCTGGCTAACAAGACTCTCTAGAGTATGTCCTGATTCAGCAGTCTCTTAATCTTTGCCATTTGAACCCTGCCAGTGGCCGTCTTAGATACAGCAGGAGTTTTAGGGGTCATGAGTCAAGGGGCCAGGAGGGGCCCGAGGCCTAGCACTCTTCCTTTCTAGGAGGGTGAGGGGTTTCTATGGGTAGGCTAGACCTTAGATTGCTTTGGGTTCCAAGTGATGGAGGTTGTGTGCCCTGTTCTGGGCACCAGCCTCATCAGGAATTCCCAGAACTCCCTCTGCTGAGATGAGGCTCAGACAACCAACCTCGATGCTCTACTTCCTGCTCCACATGGGCAGCCATCACAAGGCAGTTTCAGAGACTGGAGCTGTAGCCTCTGTGTCCTGGATCCAGGAGAATCATTAGAACCAATGGGTCCTCTGTCACTTTCTTTTCTAGCTCCTTCATTTTACAGATGAGGATTCTGCAACTCAGTAAGTTAACAGTAGCTTGCTTCCAAACGTTCAGGATAATACCAAAACAGACTGAAGGGTCCCCAGAGCCTGTGCTCCCAGCTGCCTGCTTCTGTGGGAGAATCAGGACTGAGCTGCACCTAGTTCAGGAGAGCTATTTGGCAGTGAGCCAGACAATGGTCTGTGCTGAACAATGTCCATGCATATATACATTGACTTAGTCACTTTAAAGGAAAATTCTGAGGCTTGGGCAGTTTTTTCCTGTCACCAATAGGTAGAAACATCATAGGATTTTTCTGGGAAATAAATTAATGTTTTGTGATATGCAAAAGTGCCTTGGACAATGCCCAGAGCTTTGTCAGTTCTTAGAAAACATGACTTGAGTCAGAATTGGAATTATCTATACCCTGTGTCCAGCTCTGTTTGTTTCCCAGACCACCACCCCTTAGAAACCTAACTGAGTATATGCTGAGGGACAGGAACATCTGGGCCAAAGAAAACATTTCCTTGAAAGGGCAAATGCTTGAAGACAACTACACAATGCAGGCCATGTTTTCAAAGCTCCTCTCAGTGGTGTGTGGATTACCTGCTGTCGTGGATGAATGACCTCCACTCTCTTCAGTTCTCTCAGTTCCTATAATCAAGAGCTCATCGGGCCCATGCTGTTTGTCTATCATCTAAGCAGTGACACCTATAGGAAATGTCATTGTCATTCTCATCTTCTGTAGCATCTGAACAAGCTCCTTTACCAAGGAAGAGAGGGACTTATGGAAATTTCCCCTTAGCATGCAGATGGGAAAGCCTAGGCAGAGATCAACTCCTTGAAGACACTTAACTGAGACTACGGTCAGTTCTCAGGTTTTGATTCTTCCGATTTTTGATTGAACTCCTCAGAGTTCAGTTTATAAAGACAGTAGCCGTCTTTGACAGCCTCAGGAAACATAGTAGCAAGGCATAAGAGATGAACTGACACAGAACAAGCAGCATCTATAAAATAGTGTTCCTAGCTCCAGTACCTACTCAAAGGTCACAGGCACTATCACTACTCAATGTTGAGGCTGGATGGAAAGCTGAGATTGCATAGCCTTTATCTTAAAAGATCATTGTAGGGCCTGGGGAGTGTCCTGCCTAGACCCCCAGTGAATTCTGACTACTTACTTATCATGACAACTTCTTATCTTAATTTTCTTCATCTGTAAGATGAGGACTACAGTGGTATTTCCTCCAGATTTTTTTTTCTTTTGTGGCTTGATGGAAACAGTCCAGAGATGCATGTGGCACTGACTGAACCATGTGTGGTCAGTAATCAGTAATCCATTCAAAGTCAAATCCCGACCCTGAGCTTCCAGGCTATCCCGGATGCTGGGCATCTGTTGGCCTTAGATTTTGTTTTCCATGAAATTTTATACCCGATAGACTCTTCTGCCTGGAATTGCTGTGAGGACTAAATGAGACAGCCGTGGAGACAGTGGATACTTTGCTTAGAGAGTCTGACCATTTATTACCATTAATGGCATTCCTGCTAGTGAATGGGATAGAAAACACCTGTAATCCAAGCTTGACATGGCAGGTGCTAAGGAAGAAAGGAGAGTCTGTGGGACAGAAGGAAGCATCACTGAGAACAGGTAGGATTTTAATGAGTAGGGTGAGAGGAGGGACAGCAGGATATACAGCAGAGACAGACATCCAGGCTTTGTCTGTGAGCCAGTCTCTGCTCTTGTTATTGGAAGGTAGAAGGGTACCTGGGCTGTCTGGATGATATGTTAAGCTGGGTCCCTTAATGAGGATGCTGGAATGCCAGGCCACAGAGTTAGGATTTTATTTCATTGACTACAGAGTGGAGCACAAACAGAACCTTGCTCTTAGGCAACTACTCTGGGTAGAATGAATTTCAAGGTAACGGGAGGAATCTGCGGGTGGGTGGGTGGGTGGGTAGGTGAAAGTAAGACAAGAATGTCAGTGGGAAGGAGGGCCAAGGGAATTCAGGTGTTCTTAGTGTTTCATGAGTTTGCAGTCCTTTGAATGGGTGCGAAAGAGGCAGGGTGAGTGGCCTACGGTGCGAGATGCTGTGAGCAGAAGGCGGAGAGCAACATTCTGGATAGAGCCAGTTAAGCCTCTCTGTTTCAGAAGCATCCAGGTAGAAAAGCCCAGTAGCAGCTCAGAAGCATAAAAATCAGAAGTTCTAGGAGTCAGGAAGCAGGTGAAGTGGTGTTTCTGGAGAGATGAAGGCCAAAACTCACCACAAGTTGCTGTGGAATAAAAAACCACTCAACAGCCACAATCAAACGAACAACACAACAAACTCCAAAAGTCACCTCTGCCTCATTTACTTCAATACAGAAATAAATCAAGTGAGTTCTAGAGAATCCAAATAACTCTTAGTTAGGATTTGGCTCTGAGCTGTGCGATCAGTTTAGGATTAGTGGAGTTGAGCGTGCCAACCCCAAACAATTTCCCGTCACTGTTACGTGTGTTTCTGTGTCGCCACATGTCTTCCCACAGATGGTATACATTGGGGGATTGCAGAGTCATTTCACTATCATCTTTAAAAAGCCAGATCTGGGAAGGTAAATCTGCTTCCCAAAGCCAAATATAGTTCTCTATGTCATTAGTCCCTCCATTCAGGCTGGCGATTGGGACATGTGGTTAAGAAAGCTGGGACTGAAGGACTAAGGGTGCTGAGCCTGGAAGAAGTCTCAGGGTGCAGTAGAGGACAGGTGAGGGAGCCTGGCATGGGATGGTGTATTGTTACATAATGGGAGGGAACTCTGGGTTCTGGGCAGACGGAGACAGGAGGCAAGGAACGTAGGAAAAGCAGTGAGCATGGCCCAGCTTCCTCTGCGGAGGGAGAGGGACAGTATGCAGAAGGCAGGTGGATAAAGAACCTAAGAATTCCTTCACTGGGTGGGAGAGAGATCCAGTACAACTAACCACACCTCACAACCTTCCCTTTATCTGCCCACTGTGCTCCTGAAGGCTGCAAGTGGATATTAGGTTGCCAGGGCAGACCCCAGACCAAGCATCCTGAAGAGTAAGTAGTAATTTGCCAGACAAACCTCCTGTATGGGAGTTAGGAGTAGACCTTCACTGGCTCTGGGCTTCCTTGGGTCACCTGCCTTGACAGAATTTTCCAAACCCAGCCCCAGTCTCCTTCCCACCAGGGAGGAATAGAAAGGATGTGTTTTCTTGATATCCTTCATTGGCACCCCATTCCTGATTACCCTGGTGGATGAAGAGTGAAATAAAAATTAGCATGTTTATCCCACTTTTAAATTCGTTTAATGAGAACTCATTTACCCTCTCCCAATTTAAATTCGTAATAACGCCATAACCTTTCAGAGCTCATTATTACCCGTCTTCCCAGATCTTCCTGTTAGAGAAGCTTTCCTTCCCAAGTTCTCCTGGGCCCCCTTGGAGCTTTTTTGACACTTTGTCATGCAGTCTGCAACATCCGATGACTGGGCCCTTTGCGCAGCCCCTTGTCAGGTGCTGTCCTTGTATTGTGGTTTCCTCTTTTGGTGATTTTAGTTTTTATCTGGCCATGGGGACTTACCGTTTCTATCAGCAATGATCCTTTCCTTGTTCCTTTCCTCCCAAAATCAAAGTAGACTCAGCCCCTTTCTCTGCTCTCTCCTATCCTCCAGGGGTTACTGAACTAACTCCAAGCTGGTGTGTACAGTGTCTGAGCAGCTACCAGCCCAAAAGCTGGAGTCACCATGGCGGCAGGAGTCGCAGCCTGGCTGCCTTTTGCCCGGGCTGCAGCCATTGGATGGATGCCAGTGGCTAACTGTCCCATGCCCCTAGCTCCAGCTGACAAGAACAAGCGGCAAGATGAGCTGATCGTCCTCAACGTGAGTGGACGACGGTTCCAGACCTGGAGGACCACTCTGGAGCGCTATCCCGACACCCTGCTGGGTAGCACAGAGAAGGAGTTCTTCTTCAACGAGGATACCAAGGAGTACTTCTTTGACCGTGACCCGGAAGTGTTCCGTTGTGTGCTCAACTTCTACCGCACTGGGAAGCTGCACTACCCACGTTATGAATGCATCTCTGCTTACGACGATGAGCTGGCCTTCTATGGCATCCTCCCTGAGATCATCGGAGACTGCTGCTATGAGGAGTACAAAGACCGCAAGCGGGAGAATGCAGAGCGGCTCATGGATGACAATGACTCTGAGAACAACCAAGAGTCCATGCCCTCGCTCAGCTTCCGCCAGACAATGTGGCGGGCCTTCGAGAACCCACACACCAGCACCCTGGCACTGGTCTTCTACTACGTGACTGGCTTCTTCATTGCCGTCTCGGTCATCACCAATGTAGTGGAGACGGTGCCATGCGGCACAGTGCCTGGGAGCAAGGAGCTGCCTTGTGGAGAGCGCTACTCGGTGGCTTTCTTTTGCCTGGACACCGCCTGTGTCATGATCTTCACAGTGGAGTACCTGCTCCGACTCTTCGCGGCACCCAGCAGATACCGCTTCATCCGCAGTGTGATGAGCATTATCGACGTTGTGGCCATCATGCCCTATTACATTGGCCTGGTCATGACCAACAACGAGGACGTGTCTGGAGCTTTTGTCACACTCCGGGTCTTCCGCGTCTTCAGGATCTTCAAGTTTTCCCGACATTCCCAGGGCCTACGGATCCTGGGCTACACCTTGAAGAGCTGTGCCTCAGAACTGGGCTTTCTTCTCTTCTCCCTTACCATGGCCATCATCATCTTTGCCACTGTGATGTTTTATGCTGAGAAGGGCTCCTCCGCCAGCAAGTTCACAAGCATCCCCGCGTCTTTCTGGTACACCATAGTCACCATGACTACACTGGGGTAAGTCAGTACCACTGACCTGAATAGGGTGGAGTTGGGTTGATCGGTTATGAAACTTTAGATGGTGTATCACGATCGAGGAGAGGAGGTTTGGACATAAAAGCCCTTCGCTTGAGTCATGGGGGCCAGGGAAGTGGAATAGTCAGAAAAGGAATGAGTGATTGGTTTGTGGGTGTTAACTTCTCTGAATGAGTGTTTGGGGGAGGTGAGGCACCTGTTCTATAAAGCATAGGAAAGTAAGTCACCATGTCTGTCCTCCAGGCAACCAGTTCAGTGCATGAGATGGCAGGGTGGAGTGCCTTTAAGGACTCTGAAGGAGAGAATGAAATGCAGTGGGCAGTGGAGCAGAGGCTACGAGAAGTTGGGTGAATGGCATACAATCTGTACACGCAGATTTCTTTCCACGTTCCCTCCTGTGCCTTCTTCTTTGTAGTGTATTTGCAAGCTGCTTTCTTGTTTGCCTTGTTTCTTTTCTGCTGCCACAGACACTCACAGATTCAGTATCTCTGATTAGAATTTCTCTCAATGACAATGATTTTTGGGTTTTCTGCAAAGCAAGGTACTGGTTTCTTTTTCTTTTTTCTTTTTTTTTTCCTCACTAAAGAAGAAACAGTCTTATTTTATCAGCTGGAGTCAGAAATGGAATGACCCCAGCCCTACTTGTGTGTCTGTGAAATACTCTCAATGGGTCATGTGATCAGACAAGCAGCAATCTCATCAGAGGGAGAGACAAGTACTCGGTGAGGGCTCGGGTGACTTTCTCTTCCAGATCTCTGTGTTCTCCACTCCACTGAGGTCACAAAAATACATTTATGATGCTGGGATGTGAAGCTTTCCATCAGAGGAAGGGGCCCAGGAAGGAGATTAAAATCTTCTCCCTAACAGGATTAGAGCAAATAAAGGCAGCTTTATGGAGACATAGATTTCAGAGGGGTTTTTGCCTCAGCAGTTGGAAGTCATGAGACTAATGAAAGATCCCTCCACAATTCATACGCTGGGTCTAGATTTGCTTAGACAAGGAAGCGTTATATTGCTGATAGAGAATTCATGAAGCTTTTTATTTGGTCTTTGACAATTTGGTTGGTGGGATCCTGGTGATTCATTTTTTTTTTCCTGGCTGAACCTCTGTTGTGGTGCTATAGGTTATTCCACAGTCCTGCGTGTGTTTATTGGGAATGACTGAGCAGGTGATTGGACCTTTTAAAGTGATTACATTTGTCATTCTGCCACAAGGGAGGAGCAGGGAGGAGAGCAAGAGATGTCACCATCCATTTGCGAAGGCCGAGTTTGATGCAGGCATTCGCTTTACTCTGTCTGTCTAAAGGAAGCTATTCAGTCATTCTTCTCAACCAGCACACAAGTGCATGCGTGCATACACACACACACACACACACACACACACACACACACCACATCATGCATACACACGAATGCTTTCAGATAGCTGCTCACCAGATTGAGTAAGAGTGTTTAACTCTGGGGCTTTATCTTTCTTGAAGCAAATAGCAGATGTAATCTTTTGGCGCTGTGGGATGTTTGGGATAACCTGACCTGAGGGCTTGGCTTCATATTTGTCCCTTCTGCGCTGACCCTGGCCATGCTTCATTGCTTCATCTTCCTAAAGAAACCCAGGTACCACATCCCAACACTCAGGCATGCCCCAGATATGATCCCGAGTCACCAGTGCCTTTAGTTGCTTCTTGATGGGATTCTGGGATTCGTGACATGAAAGGGAGGAACTTGTATTGGGATATATCCCAGGCAGATTGATGAGTGTCAGGGTTAAAATGGGGGATCATCTTGAAGGAGATTAATAGGAACACTGCTGGCCACCTGCCCATCACTTTTTATTATTAGTGTAATAGCATCTGGGTGTCTACTGTGTGTCAGCAGTGTACTGAGCACTCTGAATATATTATCTTCAAGTCCTCTCAGCAGCCTTGCAAGGTAGGAAAGGCTCTGTACTCCTTAAAGATACAGAAGGTAAGGCTCAGGGGTTCAGTACATTTCCCATAGTCACAGAGCTGACTTTCAGATGCCAGTCTCTGTGTCTTCAGTGGCCTTTCTCCTTTCACCATGTCCTACTACTCCCACTCAATTGTGGCCTCCAGTAGAAATCAGGGTTTTGGGCTTATTTTTCCTTATTATTACTTTTTAAAAGCTAGCCTCAGGATGTATGATATTCTACTCTAGTAAAATTACTAGTCAGGCAAGCATCAGCTTGCTGAACATTGTATGCCAGACCCTGTCCTGGGCACACAGAGGTTGGACACATCATACATTTTCTTCTGCACGGGTCAGAAGGTGGCATTAGAGATCTGTGGCTGCTTTCACAGCTAAACTTGGGATTTTACTGCTGTTTTTACTGTGGGGTAGTGGTTGGTTTCTTTGAGTGATCGTCTTTAGAGGTAGGTACAAGTTCAACATCAGGGGTAGAATGCATTGGCCTCAGATTTACTTTCTTGGAGTAGTGTAGGGCACAGGCAGGCTACAGAAGATACGTGAGAAGGAAAGGCATCTGCCTACACTGGCTGTGGCTTCCCTACAGGTCCTGGGACCTCCTTACTCCACTCCCCAAGGACAAACAGGTTTGCTTCTCCATCCACAATACTCTGAAATGTCTAGCTTCTGAGAAGTGAGCGAAATGATCTAAAAGAAGCTTTTAGTCCTCTCTTCCCTCAATTCAGACGAGTTACAAGAGTTACAAGAAAGCAGTTCTCTTTCTTCCTTCCACCCCGTCTGATTGTAGCTCTGTACTAGATCAAGCTACTTTGACTTTGACCCGAGCTGGCAGTTGGCACCATTACCAGGCTCCTTTGTTTGGCTATACATAGCAGGTGCTTGACAAAATGCTTTCTAATGGAGGGGTCAGTGTCAATGGGGCACCTTCCCCATTTGCTTGGTCTGATATTGTTCTCAGTCTCTCCTAGATGTATTTGTCCTTTCTTGAGGGTAAATTTAAGATTTGAGCCTGCAGTCCTGCAACCTTTCCAGCCCTGGATGCTGTCTCAGCTCTGCTGTTCCAGGAGAGCAGACTGTAGTTGGTGACTGATCTGTCCACTGAGGTGCTCTACAGGACCACACTTATGTCGTTGTCTTTACTAGGGGACTGTCTGGCTCAACCCTGGAAAGCTTTCGTTTTCTCCTGGCTGATTTCTGTTCAAATCACATTCAATGACTAGTTTTAGCTATGTTCAACCATTGCAGGAAGTTTATCTTTTTCCTAGCCTATGTTGATTTTGAACCCCATGTGACTAGGAACTATGATGGACCAACTCTGGAGTGGTCCAGTTGCTTGCAGCAACTCCCAGCTGTCTGTCGCCCCTCCCTGACCTACTCCTTCCCGAGCTCCCATTTCTAATCAACCGCAATGACCTCAGTTCCTTCCCAGAGCAGTGTCAGCCAACATGCTCAGAGCCAATATAAGTGAAGGTGTTTGCTCTGCCAGGCTCTGGTTGCCATCTCTGCCTACTTTCCTACTACCTCACTCATGTGTTAGTAGATGTCCTCCAGGGAAGGATCTCCTGAAGCCAATTATCACCATTTATTTAATATTTCAAAATACTTTAAGCACACAAGAACAACTGACAGCCCAAATTATCACCCAGGCTTGAAGATGTCTTTCCTCAGCAGGCTCCTGTGCAGGGAGGAAAGACCCCTGAGCTGTGCCCAGGCTTCTCTTGTGCTCCCTTGACAGTTGGGCTCCCAAATGTACCATTCAAGGATTAATTTCCGTGTTCATAATTGATGCTATAAATAAAACAAATCCCCAATTATCTCAGTTAACAGAGGAAAGGGATAGCGTGGAACTCCCAATATTAAATAAGACCAACATAACTAGTTTGGGAATGTATTACATGAGGTGAGTTTTGTCAAAGCAAATTTCCCTTCTTAATTTTGCTTGGCTTTGATTAGCATTATGATGGATCTGGCCTGGCTGAGCAAGTCTTTGGGGCAACTTGGGTGAGGACATGGGGATGCAAAAATTTGGGAGCCTTTGTGTGTGTCCACAGGGGCTGTGGTGGGTTGGGGAGCAGTTTCAGACCTGGATGGACTGAACAGCTCCTGTACATCTTAAACGGTGGGTGGGGAGAGAGATGGGGTTGGGAAAGACCAGGGAAGGTATGGAACAGCCTCTGCTCCACGCATGGTGGCTCACTTACAAAATTATCATCAGCAGCCTGTCTGTCACCTTGTGCTCTGAGATGAGAGCGTTTTTGACAGTGTCCAAAAATCACTTTACAAAAAGCAGAATCGATTTTTTTTTTTTACTTCTTCCAAGCACGAAGCAGTCTGCAGGTGATTTGCATTTCCCTTTAAAATGTAATCCTGAAGGGAACCTGTCTGAGGGTCCAGGACACATGAAGATCCTTGGAATTAGAGAGAAGAACACGGAAGCTTGGGGTTCTCAATCAGGTTTCCCTGTTGTCCGGTATGAAGCTTGTCTGAGATGTGGTTTTATTAATTCTTCAGTTTTCAATATTCTGTCTATACTTTCACAGGGATCACAAATACCTCAGTCTAGATACTAGCTGACAAGGTGTCTATGTGGGGTGGGCCCCTGCCCATGGGCCTGCTTATATTATGCTTCCTGAGAATGAATGACCTGCAGGTCTTTGTTAGATTTCTTAACTGATAGTTCCCTGGTGCTGGAATTCCCAAGAGAGGATGCAAACTTACATCCCAACAAAGGATCTTCCATTCCTTAAATGTTTGCGGATACCTACTGTGTACCAGAGGGCATCACTGACTCAGAATACACAAGCACTGTAATTGCATAACAGACCAATGTGAATCTGCAAGATGAATCAAACATTTCCCTTCCTCAGAACATGAACGGTCATTTTCCCAATGTAAACCCCTCCATTGTCTTCTCCAAGAAGTATTCCAAGAAGTGAGCAGACAGGGAGGACACACACTTGAGGCTTCAGCTTTAGGAAGGCTGGGACTTTTTGCAAGGAATGTTTGCTGTGAGCCCTTGCACAGTATCAGGCTAGTTGACATGGTCATCTTGAGACATTCCAGGGGCAGGGAGAGGTATAGAGAGAACCATAGATAAGTTCCCACCCATCATGACTCTCTTTATTCAGCTGTTCTCCAATATTCCCTAAATATTAAGTTCTAGGCAATACGATTCTTGCATTCAATAGAAAGGCAATTCAGTAAATAGATAAACAAATACACCCTATTAGGATACATAGAACAATAGAACACGTCACAACACATAGGGAGTGCTGAGTGTATTTACTCTGTAATAGCCAGGTCCCCTGGCTTAAAACTCCCCAGGGACCTCCTATTCAGAGCCACCGTGGCATGGTTGTCACAAGCAACATGCTTGAGTTGATTCTTCCATTAACTTTCTGATCTCCTGCCACCCCTTGCAAAAGTTCCATTAGGAATTTCCTTGCTATTTCAAGAATACCATATTAAGGACCCTCCTACCTGGTGATTTTTTGCATGTATTATTCCTGCTTTCCTCTATTCTGTCCATATCCCCTTAGGTCTCTGTTCAGCATCTGAGCTCTGTTCAGCATCTGAGAGACCCTTCTTGGTCCCTTAACATGAAATAGCGCAGCAATAATACGGGCAAGATATGGTGGTGGCATCATGGGTGAGAGCAACACAGACTGGGGAACTGAAAGATCTTCATCTCTTTAGAGGTAGAGGGCTGGGAGTGCCTGCTGAGGACTTGATCTGGGATCCTCAACGCCTTCTTGAAAGCCAGGCACACTGGCATAATTATGCTCCGGCACTGGAGCTGGGGGCATGTGAAGACAGGTGAGTCCCTGTACCTCATTTGCCACTCAGCCTAGCTGACTGAGGTGCTTCAAGGAAGAAACCTGGTCTTAAAAACTAAAAAGTGGAGAGAGATAGAGGAAAGACTCCTGAAGTTGACCTTTGTCTTCTATATTCGTGTGTGTTGGAGGATATCTACTTGTATGCACTAACAAGTGGATTACACACACACACACACACACACACACACACACACACACACATTAAAAGTAGAAAAAACCAAGACACTTTCTCAGGAATTATTCACTAGCCTACTAGCCTTTCTCCCATTAAGCCTGGTAAAAGTTCATGGCAGGATTAGCCATGAAGACCTTCTACATCCTTGGGAGAAACATTTGACAAGAAGAGACTTGACTCTAGAACCCAGGGCAGCTAAGACACCAGCAGGGGACCAGCAAGCCCAGAGAACTAAGGTGTAGCCACAACATCTGAGAGAGGAGTGGGCTGGCAGCAGGGCTGGCAAGCTGGATGGAGCTTTCCTTTTTTCTTACCCAGGCAATAGCTACTGATGTGTGCTCAGCTGGCCTGAGCTCACCATCATGAGAGCCAGTCCTGGCTCTGACACAGAGGTCACTCTGTGTCTTCGGTTCTGCCTCGACATAGGTTTGACCCAGGGCTTCTGCAAAAAAGGTTAACTCATATGGATGGCACTTTGAGCAGCTCAGGTGTCTCACACTGGGAGCCTCACGATGCCTTTGCTTTGTGATCTGGCAATTTAGATCACTGCAATTTTTGGAAAAGGATTTCCACGCTGGTATTCATTTCACAGCTCCCTTCCGGAATGTCTGGAAATCAATCTCAACCTCTCTCTGCTTGGTTTTGTTTGTGCTTCTCTCTTTAAACACACTAGTAAACACAAACATGATTCTTCCCGAGGAACCACAATTATTCTGCCTTGAAATACTGTAAACAAAATACAGAGGACCCTCCCCCTCCTCAGCCAGGGAAGAGCCCCCTCAGCTGCTGCTTGAATGTGTTCAGTTCTTTCACCCAGGAAGGAGTGCTTGTCCTAGGCCATGCAAAGCTGTGGACCACACTCCGCACGGGCTAGGAGTTATGAGCCAAGGACTGGAGCAGAGGAGCCTTCTACCATCCTTAGGCGAAAGAGCCTTCATACAACTAGACATTTCTTGGAAACTGACCCTGGAACACTCATTTGTAGAGATTCTTCTTTTGGTGATGTTCAGGTCAGTAGTTCTCTTCTGGGAAGTAGGAAGTCAGCCCTCAGAAACTGTCTTTGGAAAGAGTGTGTAATACTGACCTCAGACCAACGTCTAAGGAAGATTTGTTTTGAGAAAAGAATTACTCCTGTGTTTGGGGGCATCCTCTGGACGGGCTTCAGGCTGAGTTCGGCTTCTTTTTGGCCCATCTTGCTTTCCTCAGGACACACCAGCCCCATACGAATGATAGGTATGTGGGAAGGTGGGACTGGGGAGGGAAGAGAGCCCAGCCTTGGCTGACCATGACTGGGTAGAAGAAGATTACATTTAGCTCATGCAATCACATTCTGGGTGCCAGGACTCGAATGAGTGTCATTAAACTGAATCAGAAAAATCGTTTTAATATAAGTGCCACCTCACATGCAAGCCAGTTGATGGAGAGATGGATGAGGCTGGAGACGCCTCCTTTGTAACCGGATGCTGTAAAATCCCATCACCTTCATTATTTCCCACCAAGGCAACGCATCAAAATACCCATTGAGTGGCAGAACAGCTTGAATTTAATATACAGAAAGTCCAATCAAACAATAAATGGATGGAACTATATAAAGAACCCATTTTCTGGGAGGCTGGCTCCATTCTCTGGGATTCAGCTCCCTGACACATGAAATGTGCATCAATTTTCACCAACTAATGCAGCTGCTGAATCGCCACATGCGATATTTGTTTGCTTCAGAAATGGCAAAGGGGACCTTTCCCTCCTACATTAACTGGCTATCAATGCAAAATTGCAAATCTCATTTTCTTTGATTTGCATCCAGTCGCCCAGCAAGGTATCTTGCAGGGCCAACTAAAGTGGAAGCATGGCCTCCACTCATCCCGGATCGCATCACTCTCAGGAGCACTTCGTCATCTTCTTTGAACCAGGGTGAGCATTGAAGGGGCTGAGAGTCTTTACTCTCAGCAGTCATTGTAGTGACATCTTGGGATGTGCTGCCACACTCTGAGTGTCTGTGACATTATTGACGGTCCTTCCTTGAGGTTGCATGAAGCAACCGTTTCATTCTCCATTGGGTTCCTCCCGCCAGCATAGCTCTGCACATTGTCTTCCACCCCTGTCTCCCAGCCAGTTATGGAGAGATTATAAACGTAAATATCAATAGATCAGTCAAACAGAAGAAAAAAAGCTAGCTGCTCAAAAATCATACAATACTGTCAAAGGCTGATAGAAAATAATGTGGTTGTTTTTTTTCACTTCTGGTATGGGATCCTTTTCAAAGTTATTTTTCCAAAGTCATGAATAGCAGAGTTAACCATTATTATAGGCTTATAGACTCTTAAGAAGCGTCATTAGTTTACTTTTACTTCTCTCTGGACATGTGTACTTTAGCAGTGGGGGAAGCTTAGGAGAATTAAACCAACCAGTATCAAAACCATAGATAGCATAAGTTTCATTTGATTCAGTAACTATTGAATGTCCCGTTTGCAAGGGAAAGTAGAAGGCAATGTTGGAGATATAAAAGTAAATAAGAGGCTGAGTACGTAAGTCGGAGGTACAGTGCTTGCCTATTGCCTAGTATGTGCAAGGCCCAAGGCTCATTCACCAGTACTGTTACAATGAGTGGGATGGGGGAATGAGAGACGGGGGAGGAGGAAGAGAAGAGGGGTATCCTAAGAAGTTTATAGTGTAGCAGGGGATGTATGTTCACAGGCATATATAAGAAAGGAAGGGCCATGTTATGTTCTGAAAAGATCAGAAGTATGCATTGCAAAATAAATATTTAATATTTTGTGCTGAATGATTGGCCCCACAGAAGAGGTGAGAGACATTTTAGGCAGACCAACAACTGCAAGCAGGAGTTTAATAAGCGGGAATGGGAGGGGCAAGTAACCCGTGAAAGGAGATGGTGCTTGGGAGGCTTGGCTAACGTTCGCTGGGGGTTTAGGATAGAAGAGCAGGAACATGGCTTATGATAAATAGGTAGGAGAAAAAGGTTTGCCAGGGACTCAGAGGACCCAAAATAGGAGGGCAGGGAGCTCAGTCGGTAGACATCAGGAGCCACTAAAGATGTTCTGGTTGCATCCATGAGGTAAATTCACTCGGCAGCTGGCTCCTGGATGGGTGTTAGAAGCTCTCTTGGATGCAAGACAGTCATTCATGTACTGACTCAAGCAAGAGATGAAGAAACTCTGAATCAAGATAGCAGCAACAGAACAAGAGAGGACTTGAGTGGCAACAGCCTGGAGTCTGAAGGAACTTCGGAATATAAGAGCAGCTAATGGGAACCATGAAGCCGCAGCTTCTAGAGAAGGAACAGGTGTGTGGGGCTCAAGAGAGAAGAGTCATGACCTTGACTTTGGTTCTGTGAAGTTTACTGATTACCCCAGATGTCCTCCGAATAGTAAATGGCTTTGGGGCTTCTCCTGGTGAACAAGGCTAAGTGAGAAACTTGGAAGACTCTTGAAGACAGGTTGCCGAGGAAGGAGCTTTGAGGAATTCTTCTTGGCCCGTGTCTTACTTGAGCACACAGCCCCGATAGGTACATTGGTACCGTTTGCAAATAACTTTACTAAAGCTGCTCTCTTATCTGACTCCTTGGCCTATGAAAGTTCACTTTCATACTGTGTTTCTGCTATAAGTAAAAGGGAAGATTGATCCTCTGAGTAAAAGAAGGTTTTATTTTTAGTGTCCTACAATGAGAAGTAAATAACAGCACCCACTGGGGGAAAATTTTTGTTCATGGGTTTTACAATAGAAAATAAATAAATACGCCCTTATGTTGGCATGTGGATAGGAGACGAACTCGAAATAGTCACAGACAGACTGAGAGCCATCTCTGCCTGGCTCAGGGTGATACTAAAGTGGAGGGCTACAATCTTTGCTGGTCTTTTGCAGTGTCAGACCCTAGGACAACGTTTCAAAAACTTGAGGCATTTCTTCTCCCACTTGCTTTCTTCCCTGCCCTCCCCACCCCCCGGGGAAATATGTTAGGTGCACTTGTTGAAACACTGGACCTATCCTCTGGCATGCCTCTTCACCTCTCATTTGGGCCTTTGAGAGGCAGCTAGGTAAACATGGTGCTTTCATAATTCAGTAAACATGCCTCACAGTGAACAAGACACAACTCAAGTTCATACTAGGAGCTTCAAACTGAGAGAAGGGAACTACAACCCCTGTGAGGTGAGTGTTCGATCCTACTCTGCACATGAGAAGGCCATGACACTGTGCCCAAGCTCCCACACTGCAGTCATGCTGAGGTCTTTTTATTCCATTTGAGTTCACTGGGCCTCCTAACGAGCCTTGCTCCAATAAAAGATGTCTGTGTTCACAGAGCTGTATTGCAGGCCTCAGTAAGGAAAGAGGCATGGGTAAGACACAAGAGGAAGGGGACAGTGGAGGGGCATGATAATGAAGGCCCCATGGAGGCTATGGCATTTCAGCTAGACCTTGAAAGACCCTGGTGGAAAAGCTAAATGCATTAAATGACCATTTATTTAATAGGTATAGTGAGAATGTCATGTATCATACTAGGGCTTTAGTTCTCAACCTGTGGATTGTGACCCTTCTGCTGGGGGGGCATTTATCAGATATCCTGCATACAGATATTTATATTACAGTTCATAACAGTAATGAAATTGCAGTTATGAAATAGCAATAAAAATAATTTTATGGTTGGGGGTCAGCACATGAGGAACCATATTAAAGGGTCAAAGTGTTAGGAAGGCTGAGAATCTCTGAACTAGGGAGTGAGGGAGAATTTGTGCACAGAACAGAAAAGTTCTCAGAACTGGCATTCTAGTAGGAACTGGCAACAAGTAAACGGATGGGAATGAAACGTCGACTTAAAGACGTAAAGAAAGGGCTAAAGCTGGGAAGTGAGAAGAAGAGGAGGCCGGAGGTGTAGGGAAGTCTAGGGGTCCACAGGACAGAAGGGCAAGGGACAGCAGCTGCTCCCAGTTTCCTGCGTGAGAGCGCCCCTAGCAGTCGGTTAGGAGTCGGAGAGAGGCTGTGTCCAGGACACAGCGATGACTTACGAGCTGTGATTGAGCCTCTTTAGGGCCGTAATTCAGCAGTGGAGAAGTGAGTGTTTGCCATCTGTGCTGAGGATGGAAGGAGTGGGAATGGGTTCCCCCTGACCACCAGAGACTACTGCCATTACTCTTCACGGCAGTGGCTGATGATGCTTAGCTTCAACAATGGCAGAGGCATCAGCTTAGAACAGGTCGTTTAGAATGGCTCACCCTCCCAACCGCCTTAGGAAAGAGATTTTTTTTTTTTTTTTTTTTTTTTTTGTTATTGCATCTGGTTTGTAGTTAAGTCTTGAGGCCTACTCAAGACTGACTGCTTGTCTGTGGAGAGACTGGGTTTCCCATAGAGTTGGTCTGTATAGAATCCACTCTTGCCCAGTCACCCATCAGCTACTTCAGTCCAAAGGAAACTGGACGGTGTTTCCTGAGAAATGAAAGAAAAAGAAACAAAACATTCCTGGCGTCGTCCTGTGCAAAGGAGAGAAAGACCCAATGGCCTAACTCATTAATATTGCAGGGTTCATGTACAAAAGTTATGAGAGAGGATGAACACAGAATGTAAGGAAGAAAATGTCAGAGGGCAGGGAGACCAAGCCAGTGGGCATAGGCTTGTGGGAGTTGGGCTTGTCTGGGCTTGTGGAGTCATGGACACTGGTGACAGGCAGGTGGGGAAGTTACCAATAGGAAAACCACAGCTGGTGAGGAGGGGAAGACAACAGGCAGAGGTGAATCCTTGACTAAAGTCACCCATAAGAAGTGCAAGTCCACAGGGAGGCCTTACAGGCCATGCTTAGAGATCCTTTTCCTTGGAATCCTTCAGGAACTTGGGGGTAAGAAATAGGTTGTCATCAGGTCAGTGAGAACATTGCTCACTCTCCTTTCCCCAAGGAAATACACATACTACAGAAATATCTTTTATAATACCTTTTCAAAGTCTCAAACTTTTTCCTTGCCTGAAGAATTTCTGGTCCCAAGTGGCCTTGTTTGGTGGCATCTCTAACCATTCTAGAGGTCCCTGGGCACTTCTTATCCTTCTAGCTGGCCCCTCCCAACCCCCTAAAGGGATCACATTCTGCCCAATTCAGAGATGAGGGACACTGGCCTGCTAGGGAAGAGGGCTGTGTTCTTTCACTGGTCTCAGGCCTCTTGTCCCTGGTTTTCCTCACCCTTTCCAACTGACCTTTTGTAGTGGACCTGTGACTACTTTTACTTCCACAAAGATGGGGATGGAAAGTGGAGAAGTCACCTGGGGATTGTAACTCCTGAGCTGTCACGGTCAATGCTGGTCTCTCCTTAAAGAACCCTGGTGCCAGGTGTGGATGGTTTAAGGTTTAGGTTTTCCCAGCAGTGTAGCTATGGGACTGTTCTGGCTCTTTGGTGCCATTCTTGCATGGTAGAGATGGAAAAGGACAGTGTACAGTATATAGTATGTGATCCCAGACTGTTTCTGAATTCCCTTCTTTCTTGGCCCCTCTCTCCTCTTCCTGCAAAACTTCTGAAAGTTCTTCTATGGTTTCTACACCTGAAAAATGTTCTCACAGTCATAGCCACCTTGACTCCAGACTCCAGCACCATCTCCTCTTTCAACAGGAACGTTTCAAGTAAGCGAGGGGTGTCGTGTCAGTTAATAAAACATTCTCCTGCAGCTGGACTGGCACACTCAGAGCTTGGGCAGAGCTTAGGGAGAGATTAGGAAGCTCCATGCCCACTCCCCGCTCCCCACCCCTACACCGTGCCTGACTTCCGAATATCTCCATGTAAGGGCAACTTCTCATTTGAGGAGGAGAGGCTGTGGAGTCCACTCTCAGAATGTAGTACTTTATGCCTGAGCTGCCTTATGTGGGTTGGCCAAGTCCTACAACAGGGGTGGGGCTCTGGGGAACCATGGAAAGACCACCAGATTGGAAACCAGGAGAGGCGATTGTAGAGCTAGCTCTGGGGACTATGTGACCTTGGGAATGTTATCTCTCTTCTCTGATTGTATCTTCTTCTAAACGATGAGGGGGATGTATTTAGTGACTTATCAGTTCCTAGCCAGCTATTAAAGCCCCGAGACCTTTCTGCTTCCAAGGAAAACAGGTCATTAGCCTAGTAGCCTGAGTTATCAACACCCAAAGAACTGGCCTTTAAATGGTCAGACACTTGGCAACCTTCCCATTTCTATTTCTTCTTCTCTAAAAAGACAGAAGTTAAGAATCCTTGACTAAAGTCACCCATAAGAAGTGCAAGTCCACAGGGAGGCCTTACAGGCCATGCATGCTTAGAGATCCTTTTCATTGGAATCCTTCAGGAACTTGGGGGTAAGAAATAGATTGTAGTCAGGTCAGTGTCTGCTGAAGCCCCAGGGCAGAAGCCCTGCTAGAAAAGGCAAGGAATTGTGAATTCAGTTCTCAGAGATGATCACTATGGTATCAGGCATCAACCCTGCCAGCAAGGGCCTTTTAATGGGTCTAGTTCACTGTCTCTCTTCAGGGCTGGACTCACCCACTCCAGCAGAGGGCATCAGGTCTGCCTACAAGGCTCTGGGGAGGGGGAGCTGCCCCTATCGTGGTCCTTTTCTTTGTTAGCAGAAGTCTGGGAGGAGTCAGTGATCACAGGGCTTTATATACACAACCCATTCTCCCCCAATTAATCCAGAAGAACAAGGGCTTTGAGGAACCAGAAGGCTCTCTTAGACAATAGTTCTGGAAGGCAGGAATAATCATGATCACAGAAACCACTTGGAGACTCAGATGTATGTCCTGGGACAAGTAGTGTGACTGGGTCCCAGTAGTGTGTGTATAAGCTTCTTGGGTGAACCACCATGCAGAGTCCTTGCTAGACCTGTAGGATATACAGTGAAGAACCTATACAATATGGCTGGCTGGCTTCTGGGTGTGACTAGATCCACCATACTGTCTCCCACTACTCACCGCATGGCCACCTCCATCTTTTCCATACCCCACCTTCCTCACCAACTTATTTTTCTTATACTGTTATCATGATTACCTGCAAATGGCCCTTCATTTTGCCACTTCCCTTATTTTATTACATGAGCTCCCCAGAGGAACACAGTAGAATCTATAGGATGCTACCCTACACATCTATAGTGTAAGCAGCATGACTTACCTTACTTTAAGTTATTTGAATGAAACCAACCATTAAATGATCACAGAGGACTAGGGAGATGGTAAGCTTGCAGGCTCCCTTGGGGCTGTGAGCATCCCATTGACTTTCTCTCCAATGCAGGGAGAGGATGAGAAACAAGAGGTGGCCAAGGTGGTCACAGTGAAGAGGAGCCTGCAAGCCATGTAGAAATGGCCAAGATATCACACCCCTTCGGAATCCAAAGGCCTGAATTGAACAGCCCTGCTTTCAAGCAGCTCTGGTTCCTCAGCATGAGAGTCTCTGGTCTTAGACTCTAGCAACAAGTAGACACCTCCCCCCACCCAGCACATGTAAGGAGCTCCATGGTTGGCCACTGGCTCATGGAAGCCATATTGTGTCCCTGTGTTCCTCTCCAAGTGGAGTGAGAAGCACCAGCAATGGCCTGATAAACACACTGTGCATGAAACTTATAAGCTGAGTAAGACCAGACAGTGAGCCCAGGCACAAGGGTTGTACATTTCAGAGCATGGAGTCAAGGAGGAGCTGCAAATCCTACCTGGATGAGGCCAAGGGATCATCAGATCTTTGTGAGAAATCACAAAGAGATAGAACTGGTATGAGCCTGTAAGTCATGCCAGAAAGATGGCTTGCGGAGCTGGAAAGGAAATCCAGGCAGAAAGTGAAAACTGGAGGGGGAGAGAGAAATGGATACTGTGCTCCTAGCGGAGGGCATGTAGAGATGTGTGAGTGTGTTGCTAGGTGCGGTGGCGCACGCCTTTAAACCCAGCACTCAGCAGACAGAGGCAGGCAGACCTCTTAAATTCAAGGCCAGCCTGGTCTACAGAGTGAGTTCTAGGACAGCCAGAGCTACACAGAGCCTCTAGCTGCTGCTGGAACTCTAGTATGTTGTTGCCCAGATCCTTTATTTAATCAACAGACATTTCTGACATGATGAACATCTATCAAGTCAGGTCACCAGGCACAGAAAATGACTTAAGATGACCTGGAAAAAAACAAAACACATAAAGTTGGCTGTGAAAGGAGGTGAAATGAAAAGCAAGAAAGTAGCTGGGCCCCCAACACTCTGATATCATGGGAGTCCCTTCCTTGGTTAGGAGGCTGATGCTCCCTCTTTTTCTAGTTTTGGAAGAGGCATAGCCAGTTCTATTTCTACCCTATTCTGGTGTCTCCTTCTTAGTAAAAATCAAGAATTTTGAAAATATCACTTTAACTCTGCTTAAAAACAAAAACATACAAACAAACAAAACCAAGCAAACAAACCCAGCACAGGGGACCTCCCCCCCCCCCCGCAAATTTGTGTCACTTTCATAACTGAGGTTTAATGGCATTTCCTCATAGAACTGTGTTTCCCTGTGTGGTTATAGGCGTTACCTGTTACCCTGGGGCCATCCAAGCCTCTTGAGGCAGGGGGGCATTGTTAAGAGCTCTCTTTCCAGCCCTCCTAAACACCTGGGAAGCCAAGGGGTCCTGTGTCTCTCCCATACCTGTATCTCTTATCCCTAGCATGTGTGCTATGCCCCACAAGTCGTGGGCTGCTTCAATATCCTGTGTTTTGGCTGTCTGAGGGATCACTTCACCCACCTGCTATTAGGGTCCCAACTGGGCCATCTGTAGTGAAAATCTGCTTCGGCTCAGCACTATGTACAAAGCAGGCAGCTCCCAGAGCCTAGTCCTGTGGCCCAGGAGGAGTCTTGGCCCCTCTCCTCTCCCCACTGGGCCCTGGCCAGCAGCCCAGGCATCTCTATTGGTGTGTAAGTGTTCATTTCTCTCCTGACCAGCAATAGAGTTATAACCAGAGGCAGTTTAAAGATACTGGCTGTGGGTAGCATTAGGAATACCCAGGATAGGGTCATGCTCTCTCTCCTCTTCCTCTTTGTGGAGAATGACTTCCTATGAACACTGAGGTGATATCGCTAGGAAGATAACCAGCTTATACTGAGAGCAGCCAACACCATGTATTAGTAGTAAATCTTTCAAAAAAGAAGAAACCATATATGTGTGTTGGTGCCACATTTCTGGGCTCATCTCAGCCCCAGAAAGCTACCTAGGAGATAATTGTGATGGTTAATGTTGACTGCTAATGTGACAGGATCTAGAATCCCCAACGGTACAAACCTTTAAGCATATCTATGAGGGCATTTCTAGATTGAGTTGAAACCCCACTACATGTGGATGGGTCTTTCCTATGGAGGTGGATGTTCTGAACTGGATTAAAGGAGAAAGAAAGCTGAACACCAGCATTTATTTGTCTCTGCTTCCTCACTGCAGATGCAATGTGACCAGCTGTATCATGTTCATACCACCACCATGCCTTCCCTGCCATGGTTTGTGTCCTTTGAATTCGCTCTTGAATTGTGAACCAAGATAACCCCTTTCTCCATTCCATTGTCTCTTGTCAGGGACTTGGACACAATAGAGGAAAAAAAATAGCAGATGCAGTTGTTCACAACCTTTTTTTTTCATTCAGCCATCTCTCATGATCTTCAGCCTCTGTCCTCCATGAAAAGACCATTTCTCTGCCTCGTCAATCCTACGGAGCTGGCGATCTGGTGGTCAGCATGCATCCTCTGCCTGACAGCTGGAAACTGTGGCAGGAAAAGTAGCAGGGCTGTGTGTTTGGGTAGTAATAGGAAAAGCCTCACATAGTAGACTGGGCAGTCCTCTAGGTGTTCTGTATTTATTAACTTGTTTACATAGCATCTCCATCAAGAGACATTATCATCTCTGCTCTACAGATGAGAAAAACTTGGGTACAGAGAGTTTAAGTGACTTATCCAAGAGCACACAACTTCTCAGTGGTAAAGGTTTTAAGCGTGGGCTTTCTGCCTCTGTACCCCTGTAACCTCCACACCAGACTGTACTCCCATGGTCACAGCTCTAAAGGAGAACAGGACATATTTTCTAGCACCTTCACCCGCTCCTTTGTGAGCATCTGAATCAGTTAGCTCTGATTTCACAGAACATCACCCTTAAAACGTAGAAGCTTAAGCTTTAACATTGATTACTTCTCATGATTCTGTGTGTTAAGTGGACAGGGCAGTTGTCATAGTCTGGCTGGCCCTATTCTTCTTCAAGCCATCTGTGGTTCCCTAAGGATGGTCTAGCATGGGCTTACTCACAGTTCTGCAGCTAAGGAGTGAGCATCTGAGGCATCCGGAGTGGATGGCTTAGAACCGACCTATCACCACCGAGCAGAGCTGAGCAGAGCAGAGCCCTCCATTGGTGGCAATTGCAGAGTCCCTAGTCGCTGAATAAAAGGTCAGACCCTCGGTGGGTGAGGTCTCTTCAAGCCTCCGCTCTTTCGATTTTGCTAATATCTAGTGTCCAAGTCCCATTCAGAGGACAGAGAAATCAATCGCACCTTTTAACAGAAGTATCTGTGATGTCATTGTTACATCCAGTATGAAGGAGAAGGGTGGGAAATGTTGGTGGCTATTTTTGTGACCTGCCACCAATAATAAGGGCTTGCTGTGAACCACATGGATTGAATTTCGTGGTGGGGAAACAGCAGGGAGGAATGACAGGGTTGTCAGAGGCCTCCATGTGGGTGTTAGCCTGGTCAAAAGGCCAAGTGTTTCTACTGAGGTTCAGAAGCCGACATAAATGCAGGCTTTCCATCCCAAATGTGGATCTTTATCATGCATGATGTGGCTCCTTTGGTTGGGATTGAGAACACAGCAAATGTTCAGAGAATGGATTCTCCTTTCTGTCCCAGGGGGTGAGGAGCCATGGTCTTGCTTGGTACTGTTTGTATGACTGTAGCCTACCCATACTTTAAGCTTCTAGCTCGATCCATAGCCTAGAGGTTCACAGAAGATGTCTTACTGGCAAGAACAGATTCATAAGACAGCAGACGTGTCTGGGGACCACCATCGCTCTGCCACTTTCTTGCTGTGCGACAGGGAAGAGGTCAACATGGGAACCTCTTTCTTTTCTTCTGACAAATGAAGATTGTCATGAGGGTTAAAATAATGATGTTTATGACGTGCTTAAGCTGGAGACTGGCAGCAGTGCATGCTCAGT
The DNA here is from genome assembly GCF_004785775.1 of Grammomys surdaster. Classification (NCBI taxonomy): domain Eukaryota; kingdom Metazoa; phylum Chordata; class Mammalia; order Rodentia; family Muridae; genus Grammomys; species Grammomys surdaster. The sequence continues at coordinate 1,641,280 of NW_021620880.1, forward strand.
ATCAGCTATCCCTGGGGTTTGGGTCCATGGGTGGTGATGGCCAGATGAACAGAGCTGTCACTGGTAAATAAGTTTTGGCTCACCCAGGAATGCCAGATGGTATGCCAAAAACTTGGGCCAAGGAAGCATGGGGCAGAAGCTATGAGGAGCACAGATATGGGACTAGAGCCACTCCGTGGGCATCCTTTACACAGCCTGATGAGATCTGCTTGGGTTCTGTTGTACATGTGAGGAAAGTGAGGGGTTGTAGTCAGGCAGTACCTCACACTGGACTCCAGAACAATCCACTTCCTGGACAATGCTCTTTGAGTGCCTCCCTTAAATACCCTTTTCTCACATCCACATCCTTCAGGTCTCTATTCCTATACCACATGCATATCTTTAGCACAGAAAGAGGGAGAGAAGACATTTAGACAGTAGGAAGGGAGGCAGAAAGGGAAGGCGCCTCATAAATGCTGGCAGCTGCCGGGGATGTGATGAGTCTCACAGAGCAGCCTGTGGCCCTTCACTAACAGAGGTCAGCCCTAGACTTCAGACACCAGGAAACCAAAGAAAGGAGCTTCCTCATCAGACCAGTCTCTGACCTCCCCTTGAGTATAGCTGCCTAGAATGAGTGAGGGAACAATTATTTATCAGGGATGAATTGGTCAGGAAAATGGACCTACTCAACAAAGACCAGGAAGCATTGTGCCAACTAGGTCTAATGAGAGTGACGGAGCTTCTCAGAATACAATGGCCTTGCTGGTGCCAATGCTTGCTTTTCGAGGGTTGGCTGAAGACATACATAGCATTTCTGATGAGCACAGGTGAACAGGCCCTCTGTAGAAAGACAGAATCCTGGCCTCCAGTGGCTGACCATGAAAGAGCAAAGGAGGCCAGACTCTAACCTGGGTCCCTGAACAGAAAGATCTTTACCCCCGAACTGTAACGCCCAACCCCTTTCCAAGGCACAATGTAGCCAAGGCTGCCCTTTGTTCAGGCTCCCTCCCTACTGTTCTGGCTGGGAGAGGAGAAGGGGTAAGACACTGCCCAAGGAAAGAGGGGACATCCCTGAAGGGGTAAACTGGCATTTAGATGGGATTCCCCCATCACTTGCTAACCTCACTCACTGCCAAGGCCCCAGGCTCCCTTGGGCTTCTAATTAAGAAATAGAAAGATGAGTGCTGTGGAAAGTGCTCTGGAAACAGTCTGTTCTGTTCTCTCTCCATCCCTGGAGACTCACACTCATTCCCATCTTAATAGGAGAGGGGGTGGGAAGAATCTGCCTCTAAAGTCAAAGTAAAGCCTGTGGCTCTCCAGGCCTCTTACCTCACAGCCTGGATCTCCATGTTCTCTACCACCACTGGCCCAGACTTCCTAAGGATGACCCACATGGTCTGTCCTTAGCCACTTTCTGGGCTTGAAGAGGGTCTCATGGGCCATGCTCCTGGAGACCCTTGGCTTAAGGCTCTTATGTGGAGAAAGGTAGGGGCAATTGGTCTTAGATGGTCTTTGGCTCATATAGTACCTCCACACCAGAATGGACTCTGTGTCTGGGGCTTGACTAAAGACTAGGAGGTAGCTGCAGGGTTGCTCAGTGAGGCTTTTTCCACCATTCTGAGACTTTTAATCAGCTCTCTTAATGAGAAAGGATCTTTGACTCTAGAATATAGTCCCTGAACTGACATCTCAAGCCCTAAGTGGCTAGCAGGGCCCTGAGTGGCTTCTGTGGGATCTTCTGTAGAGCCAGCTCAGGCAAACACAGTGGGTCTTTGGTCATGGAGTGCTTGAAGCAGGAAAAGGAGAAGCTACTAGGGCTTTGAGACCATTTGTGAAGCTATACCTTGGTCCTCTGAGGAAGGCATTCTGCCATCATTCTGTGTACCTACTGTGTGTGTCTCTCAGCACCCAGGATGGACAGCATGGATACAAGATGCATCTGTTAGTACAATTGCTGCTCTCTTGAGTTTCATTCCCCTCCCAGAAGTAGGCAGGAAGAAAACACAACATCCTGTCTCTGCTGGCTTTTGGAAGTAAGAGCCAATGAGCCTAGCCCATGTTTTCAGTTTGATCACAGGAGCCTTCGGGAGCTTCCTACTCCTGGAACTCCCGAGCGAGGGCCCTGCCTGTTTGAGAGTGGAAAGTGATGATGGGTGAGTTGCCTGGGGTGATGCAAGCAACAAGGCCCCAGTAAATGGGAGGGGATCTTTGGTCCTGGGATGCCCAGTGTAGAGCACTTAAAAACAGGGCAAAGCTACTACCGCCTTCTCTGTTGGTAATCGCTATACATCCTTGGACAGAAATCTCCATCTTTGAGTAGTCTCTCAGCATAAAGAATGCTGACGATTTTATATAGAGTTCAGAGGGAGCCAATACACATGGGAAAGTGCTTCTGGAAGCATGGGCCACACTGCCCACTCCAATGCAGACTCGGTGACCACAGCTGGAGCACTATTGAAGCCAATGGGCCAAGTCCAGCTTGTGGAATTTCAGAACAATTACTCTTATTAACCATTCTGCAGTCTGGCTTGCTCTGTGAGTGTGTGTGTGTGTGTGTGTGTGTGTGTGTGTGTGTGTGTGTGTGTGTTTCCCTTCTCCTGTATGCATCTGTCATTGAGTGATAAAATAGAACATGATGAGTGTCATTCTAAAGCAATTACAAGCAAGATGCGTAATGGCAGAGCTGGAGAACACAGCATATGGCCTCCGGCAGCCTCTGTGTGAAAACTAACTGGGAGGCTTTGTTTCCGCTACTAGCACCCCCCCCCCAAAAAAAAAAACAGATCAGCTTCATACTGAGGGAAAAAAGATCATCCACTGGGTGGGCGTTGAGGACTCCAGGGCTGAAACAGAGGGGCTGTTGGGCACTCTTGTCAGGCATTATGGATGCCAGGTGGAGGGTCTTGCCAGCTGCAGAGAGGGCATCGATAAGGAGCAACAGGAGCACCCCTGAAGAGAAGGTATCCCAAGTCAGGAATTTGGAGGAGTGCTTTGGGGAGACAAGGAGAATGGAGGTTAAATGCAATGTGCTTTCATTTCATCTGTTTCGATCCTGCTTAATGTCTTCATTTCCTCCCTCCGGCTCCAGCCGCTTCCTGCCCCCCAGTTCCCTGGCAGCTCTTCTGTCCTGTTCATATATCAAGGAGCCAAGGGAAGCTCTCGGCCTCCTCCGTGCTGTCTGTCGATGACCAACTTTTCATCCTCTTGCTGGGGGAATGGCTCTGTTTCTGAAAGCCACAAATGGGACAGGGGCAATATCTTACTTGGACTTCACAGTATTCCACAGAGGATGGGGAAGTGTCCTGAGCAGATTAACCATGGATATGGCAAGGGTGGGCACAGCTGCTCAGGCAGTTGCTCTTTGTACACCAAATTAAGATCTTTGCTCTGTCACAGGCTTCCTCATCTCACTCCATTACACACACAGATACTCATAACCACATGTATGGACACATGCGCATGCATGCCTGTGTCTATGTATAAGCTGCTTGTTTGGAGACAGCATTTTTCTAGGTTGCCAAGTCAATGGCCAGAGTTCATAGAGGCTCAAGGGCTCTTAACTGTGTCTTCTGGGAAAGCATTACCACACTGATTTTCAGGACAGTGGAGCATTAGAAGTCTTCTTTGCTAGGAACTCCCCAAGTCGAACCTCAACAATAAGTGCCTCTTTTCCCTCTTCCCCTACTCCATCATGTCCTAAGAGAGGCCTGCAAACCCATGGTGTAAGGAGCCAGATCATAACTAGTTTTAGGCTCTGTGGGTTAGGTATTCTATTCAACTACTTGGGCTTTGTCATAGAGGTGCATCAGCCACAGACACCAGGAGAAGGAACAAACATAGGAATTTTCCAATTTTATTCACTAGAGCAAAAGAAGGAACAAATTTGGCCTTGGTTTGCCCTGTAGAGGGGAGAGCTGGTACCTGCCTTCCAACTGCCCAGTGATGGCAGAGGTGGGTTCGTGTGAAGCCTGGCAGCTCCAGAGCAGATCCCGCCTTCTGCCACAGCATCGCCTCTACCACATCCCTAGGATGGAGGAGCCAAACAGCCAAGAACCAGAAAATCGTGGCTTGGGCTAAGCAGCACCGTGTGTGTGTGTGTGTGTGTGTGTGTATGTGTGTGTGTGTTGGTTATTAATAGGGATGTCACTACATGGAACTGAGAAGTAGCCTGGAGGAATGAACCATGTTGCTTTCTGGGGTGAGCGACTGCACAGTGTCTAGGAGGGGAGAAGGCGGATAACCCATAGGGTGACTTTAAAATGCATACAAAAATGTGCTACATGGAGGAATCATAATCAGTGTACTTTTCTGTAGTTGTTTCCTCCTGACCTTTATGGTGACCACAGATCTTGAGGACCCCAGACCTTTCCTGTTCTATCCTATGAGAACGTGGAGTACAGCTGACCAGTATTGGTTATACTTCTCTTAAGAACAAAGAAGAGGCAAAGACAACCCTAGCTGTGCATCAGTTTCCTTTCTAGAGACTTGCAAGCAAGAGTCTTACCTACTTGGGCCTCAGTTTCCCTATAGCAAGGTGGCCACCATAGGGGAGAGGCAGGGATGTTTGCAGAGAAAGGAGGAGAGTGACCCTGGAATGGGTTAGTTGGAAGGAATGAACTAACCTCAAGCTGGATACTGGGCTGGAGCTGCTCTTGAAACCAGGAATGCTGCATGTCAGGAAGAGAAAAGTGGGACTCGTGAGCTCAGGCCAGGCTGGAAAGGCTCCCAGAGGGTGCTGAGCTCACAGCCCAGACCCTCCAATCAATAGGGCATGGCTATTTATAGCATCAGCCAGAGAGAAACTTAATTATGATCAAAAGGAGCTATTTAATATCGTGCTTGCCGAAGACGCAACCTCTTGTCAGTGGAAATTAATCAGCATCAGCGGCTGCCGTGGGCTCCTACCCCCTCAGGTTCCGGAACTGGGGAGGCGCCTGACGGAGCACCAGTGACGTCTACACTCAGGCAGAGTCATCTCACATGCAGTGGTCTCCCTGGGGCTCCAGACACTTGAGGGTAAGGGAAAGGAAGTGAGGGCCACGAGGGTCTTTATTCGAGGCTGCCCCTTTCCTAGGTGCTCCCAGCTGCTGCAGCCTCATTCCTTCTCCCAGCCCCCACCCCTGTCCCATCCCCTCCATTCCAGCAGGATCAGTGATCTGTCCGATAAGTTTGGTACTCTGAGTTAATTCTGCAAGACACTTCCTAGCTAGGTGGCTTTACACTACGATATCCTTATCTGCATATTAGACATAATAATAACACCTCCTTTTATTGGGTGGTGATGAGTTACCACATAGTCACTATGTGAACTGTATCTGGCACATACTAAAATTTTAAAATCCCCAGTAAATTCTGCCTGATAGCCTTACCACATTACTATATGAACTAATATCCTCCCTAGAGACACTAAAGGAATTTCCTCCAAATGAGAACTTGAGTTGAAAGCCCAGTGGAGAGAGAATGGAGGCTTCTGCAGGACCTAGGGTCCATTTGCAATAGACCTTGACAACAAAAATAGACCTCACTTGTGGAATAACCAACCCATAAGAAACCACACAGAAGCAGCAGGAATATAGCCTGGAGCAGATATGTGAGTTTGACCCACACAGGCACCCAAGAGAACTGAACGAGCATGACAACCCAGGGCATCAGAGAGCAACTTCACTTTCATCTCCCACTGTCCACAAGCCAAATTTGATTCCCTGGAGGTAATCTGGGCCAGTCTCACGACTCTTCTGGAGACTTATAGGCAGCCTGTGCTGTCTCGGCTCTGTGTGTCAAGTTCAGTAACCACAACTTTAAGTGACACTAAATATAACCTGTTGGCCATTCCCCAGTTCTACCTGAGGTGGACCACAAACACCTCCCTTTTCCTTCCCCTGAGTATCAATCAGTTCAGGACTCACAGGAAAGCAGATGACTCACAAAAGCTGGATGCCGGCAGGGAGTCCTTAAGGGAAACTGTTGCAAAGGTGAGATTCCAAGATCTCCAGGTACTAGAACCTAAAAAAGGAAACTGCATGAATGGTCCACCTGAGGGAGCTGCCATCACTGGGAGAGATGAATGACTGGGTTGGAAGCAGAGAGAATACTGCTGTCTCCTTTGTTTGCTCGCCCAAAGTGGCTCTTTGGAGGGCAAAGGTGTCCATATGTGGGATGGGCCTCCATACAAATGGAGAGTGGAGAGGGAGAGAAAGGGAGAGTGGGGAGGGGATCTGGAAGGCTGTGGGATTTCCCCATTGGAGCTTCTCCTCCTCTAACTTGCACGACTGCCATGAGCTACGGCCCAGCTCTGAAACTCACTTCCTCTCCCAAGAATTAAAGGAGACGCTTGTCCATGCATTCTCCTTGAGGCATGACATCTTTTCTGTGTGAGTACTTAGCCTTCTTCTCTGTCCTTAGCCTGGAGGCTTTCTTCCAGGCATGTGCCTCTAAGATGGGGCCCCACTCAGTTTCACAGGCTTTCACTGCCTTTGCCTGGAAACAGGGAGTATCCGTGAGGCCACTCCATTTCCCTGCTGACCTAGCCTGGGAGTGCAACTTTTCCCTTCTGTGTCTGAGCATGAAAGTACCAGCTTTCCATTTCTCCCCATGCAGATGACCTGAATGAAAATCCTAGAGGCTTCCTTCAGGCCCCAATTTCTCTCAGTCACAGTAACTCCTTTCAACCAACATCTTCCACTCTCTGGCAACCATTGTTTGTTTGTTTGTTTGTTTGTTTGTTCCTTAATGGACATGAGTAGGCAGACAGCTCAGGTTATAGAGGGGAACCTTGTTTCTCCCTGGAGATTATAGCTATTTTTTCTGATGCAGCCTTGTCTAAAACCAAAGTTTTAAAATTCTAGCATAAATTTGTAATATTGAGTTTTTTTTAATTTTAAGTTTAATCTGTTACTGGGGGAGGCATGCATGTGCCGTAGCATGTGTGTGAAGGTCAGAGGACAACTTTAAAAAGTCATTTCTCTCCTTCCACTGTGGGTCCCTGAGATCAAACTCAGGTTTTCAGGTTTGTGCCATGAGTGCTTTTACCCCTGAGCCATCTTGATGGATTTGAATGGCTCTTTTAACCCCTCTGAGCCTCATCTGTTCAGGAGGGATATTGGCATCTCCTCAGCTTTTGCAAAGACGTAGTACATTCATTCACTGAAGACACAAGAATACCAGTGAGCTTATGTTATAGTAAATGTTTGAGAGGATGCAGTCGATAGCACTATTGTGTTCTTCTCTCATCTAACTGAAAACAGCTTGTGTGGAGGGTCTCCTGCCAAATGACAATCCAAAGAAGGAAACAAAAGTCCCCACACCCACTCCGTCTCTCTGGCTTTCAAAGTTCAGCATGGGCAGGTGGAAGTGCTGGCTCCTTGTGTCAAGAGAAGGTAGAAGTTTCTGGGTTTCTCATACTTAGAGTCACACACCCATCTGTGAAGGAGCAGCCCTTTACATGTGAAGAGGGGAAGTCAGCAGGTCACACCCTCCCTTTCCTGTAGCATCTTCCCCTTATCCAGATGCCAATTCTGGTAGGAGATGAGAACCACCTGAACTGGATAAGATGGATTGCTGTCAGGGCTATCCAGGCTCAGGCTCCCCAGATTCAGCCTCAAGGATCCTTTCTTCTTTCTCAGATCCTACACAGGGCTACAGAGGACCCACCTGTGTGGAAAAGGTCTCCCTGTTAGCACTGTCTTCTCAGGGTGGGGACGGGAAGGGAGAAGACCCTTTTGAAGGCAACTTTCCCCTATGGCCATGAGCAGTACCTCTAAGGGGCTGCAGAGTCCAGGCTGAGGACAGTTCTAAGTCTCACTGAGACTCTAGAACCAGGAAGCAGACTTCAGACGCTTTCCAAGGTGGTTGTATTCTGTCAGTGTACCAGGCAAGTTCCTAGGCTAAGATGCAAGTGTGCTGGGCTGACTGCAGCCCCTGATGCATGGCGCTTTGTCAGAGATTTCCTCCAGGACACTCCTGTCTCCTGGCATTTATTCTGTCCCTAGACCTAGCCCCTTGCGGTGTCTCTGGAGAGACTTTGCTCTTTTCCAGCATTTCTTTCCGTCTCTTTACTGTGTTTCTTTTGCTCTCCCACACTGTGACCTTGGTGGCCGTTGGAGCTTTTCCTGCTGTCCATTCAGATGGTGCTTCCCACTCAGGCACCTAACTCCCACTCAGGACATAGCTCCCACTCAGACGGACCTTCCTTTCAGTCCTTCTATCATTGCCCAGCCCAAGTCCTGTTGCTGGTTTCCTTCACACTTATATCTCCTGATCTGTTCATTGTCTCCTCTCTTCTTTTTGAGGGTGGGATCACTGCAAATGCAGAGAACTTCGGTTTTGTTCGCCATTCTGTCTTCAGCACCATGGCCAGTTCTTGGCACATAGTTGTTGCTCAGTAAATGTTTGGTGAATAAATGTTCTGTGTCTAGTTCCTTGTAGGCACCCACATTTGAGGTGTTCCACACAGGTGCTAACTTTAGCTTACCCATCCAACTCCCATACATTTGTGTCTCCACCTGGTGATGAAAGTTCCCAGTTCCAAGTAAATTCATATTCATATGTAAGGAGAGGGCAGTGAGAGGTGACATAGGGGCAGGGTAGTAAAGGGGGTGCATATGAGTAGTTAATATAGACTCAGGACTATCTGACTCCAGTCCACTCTGGGCCATTCACTAGCTGTGATCTTGAACTTGTAGCTGTAAACAAGGGATGTATGCAAAGGCCCAGAGCCTGCAAACAGCACATGATCACTCAATGCAAGCTGTCCTACAGCTGGAGAGTTACATTCTACTCCCTGGAACTCTGCCAAAAAAGTCACTCACCTCTCTGTGGCTTCAGTGGACCTAAGAAAGAACCCTTCCCTGTGCCCAGCCACCCCTCACCCACCCCACTGAATAATGAACCCATTCAATACTTTTAAAGTTCCTGCCTAGGCCAAAGTGATCAGGGCTGGATTGGGGAGAGCCTGGTAAGGTGCGTGTCCTCAGAGTTTGCCATGCAGCCACAGACATAGCTGTCCAGAGCAGGGAATGAGACAGCAGGGTGAGTTGAGGCAGTGTTGTCAAACAGTGGTTTTTCAGCCCATTAGTGGGTCATGAAATTAACTTAGTGGGTCACGAGCAGAATTTTTAGAGCAGAAAAGAAATATCACAGGATGTGTCATACCCAGAATGGAGAGTGTGATTTCTTATAAGAAATATTGTTTTCATTAGCTAGCTAGACATGGATGGATGGATGGATGGATGGATGGATGGATGGATGGATGGACAGTGTATATAATGTAAAACATAATTCTTACTTGGGGTCACAGTAGAAGTATACAAGTATCTGGCAATAGTTATCATTGAGAGTCACACAAGCTTCCATAAAGGAAGGTTCTCTACATAAAGCATGAGATATTAATCCCTAGACTGAAATGGGGTTGAGGGGAGCCTCTTCTGGGTAGAAGTCATTAGCCAGAAATATCAAGACAGGGAAAAAGTGAGCAAGCCAAAGAACAGAATAGAGGACTATGGTTTTAATTGTCCCATAGATTAGGCAAATATATTCATCCCCACCTACAGGCCTGGATTTTTGGACTTCCGTCCTCCCTTGCACTCTCTTCTTCCTTGTCCCTCCCCAGAACAGCCTGAGGTCCTTGCCTGCAGCTTGGACCTTGATTGCCCTTGAGTACCACTGTGGCTGTTTTCTGTGTCCCGAGTAGCTGTTTGAGTTATAGACTCTTAAGTCCATTTCCACCCATAGTGTCTACTTTGAATGTCCTGGTGGCCATATGAGGTCAGCAGAATATTCCACTGTATCTCTGTTTTCACAGAAGGAGAACTGAGGTTGGGCAAGGGGACTCAGCTCAAACTTAGACACATCCTGCTGTGAGTGGTGAGTGAGAATAAGCACCATATTTTCAATTTCCAATAAGTATCTTACATCACAGTGGACTGTGAGTATACAATGCACCAACCCTGCAACCACATTAACCATTAGGTACTTTGGGATGAGGATCCGTGTGTTGTGCTTTTACCTCCCTACCACACTAGACAGCCAGCTAGAAACCAAGAGACGCTTGCTGTGGTTTTCTGGCCTGGTTGGAACGTGGCATTAGGCTCCATAGAAAGTATCCCAGTGATAGCAAAGCCCCTACTTCTTTCTTCTCATGTTCACTATGTCTCTGCTCTGTTCTCCCTCGTACTCTTGCTTTTCCTTCTCATCTGGTCCTCCCTTCATCTATCCCCCTTCTTGCTTTCCTTCTTTACACTTCCATTGTCCCTCACTGCCTTTCAGGGCTGCACATAGTCAGGTGCTCCCTGTTACAGACAGAAGTTAGCAACCAGGTTGTCAGATGCCTGGCCCAGGCACCATCTGCAGAGGGTTAAGGATTGGGCCAGATCTCCTGAGAGGAGCATCAGAGCTCCTGACTAGGAAGGGAGGAATGAGGTACACACCTTCAGTGAGTCTGTTTGGGCCACTAGGGAGGCAGTCTGGACAGCTGACATAGAAAGTCGCTCTAGCCCTGGAGTGGGTTGGGGAGATCAACGCAGAAGGGGCCCCAAAAGCTCTGAAGAAGAGAGGAAATAAATTCTGCCCTTTAGTGTGGACCATAGCCCTGAGCGCCTCCAGGCAAGTCCCCAGGCTGCTGACTCCCTGGAGGCTGGCTCTCTGCCCTGTGAGTCACAGGCTCAGCAGGGAGTGATCTATTTGCTGCTAAGCACTCGGCTGTGGCTGCTTTTCCAGGAGCTAGAGCCATTTACAGATGGGAACAACTCTCATCTCTGGCAGGGGAGCCCCAAGCCCAGCACCAGCTCAGTGCCTTGAAATAGAGCTTCCTGTAGGGGCAGAGCAGACAAGGAGCCCAGCTGAGGCCTTCCACATGATAACAACCAGCCGGTTCTGTTTGTCCAGTGTGCTGGTGAAACAAGTTGTCCAAAGCATCAGATGATCAAATGGGCTTGTCCTGGTCATTTTATGCTCCAGGGCACGCCAGGAAGCCATCAAGAATCTATGGGAGGCATACTTAGTGTCTGAACTGGTTCCTAGAGGTCAGGCTGTCACCTTCTGCCCTGTCTTACATCTTCCTGCCTGATGATTTCCTCTAGTGCACAAACATACAGAAATATCATCATACCTCAAACAAGGGTCACACAGCAAAATCAAACAATACAAACAAACAAAAAACAATCACATAATTATCTCAATACAAGATTCCATGTCTTTTTGATAATTCTTAAACAGCTGACCTATTGTGATAAGGTATTTGTTAGCGGTATAACAAGATTTGAAGCCCCTCCCACCTCGGGATGTTCTTGGAGGCTTCGAACAGAGGAAGAAAAGTCCTCATGATGAGTGTTCTACGTTAGCTCCTCAGGTTGGCAACTGTTCTGCTTTAAAACTATACATTCTTGTATGTCTGAAAACTGCCTGTTACTCTCCAGTCTCACGAGTACTAGCGGTGTGATTTAGGGGAAGTCGTTTGCTACAAGTCTGAATTTGTTCATTCATAATACAGGAAAAGCAAAAACACTGTTGTCATGGGACCCAAGTGAAAGTTCATTGAGATAATGTTTGATAAAGCATAATATAAACTTTGAAGTGCTATACAAATGTTGTATTTAAGTATTTAATTAGCTTCTGAGAAGTCCTTACCATAAGTACTTTGAATCCAAATGAATTAAACTTTCCAATCAAAAGCTATAGAGTGGGTTAATAGATATTGAAAGCAAACCCCAACTGCATGCTACCTACAAGGCTCATTTTACCTAAAGCATACTTGTAGACTTAAAGGAGTGAAGACAAAAAGACATTCCATGTACCTAGAAACTCAGAGAGAAAGAGAACGGTCCTGATGCTTCCTCTGTGTCTTGCTTAGCCTAGCTGAGGTCCTGACCCACACTCTCCTGACCCACACTATCTTTCCTTGCATATTTATTATAGGCATTTTGTCAGTTGAGGGAATGCATGAGTGTGTATGAGAATGGAATAGCTGTCTCCTTGGCCTGCTGAGCCAGTGAGATCCATAGTAGGGTGGTGTGTGAGGACAGGAAACAGCTCTGGCAGGATATAGCAAAGCCCTTTGCAAACAGAAAGAGCAACATAACCTTCAGAGTTATTGTGGCTGGCTATTTAATAATAATCTGCCTGTCTCTGGGGGAGTCTTGCAAGGAGGATATGTTGTCTCCATACAGTAAGTTCGGGAAACAGGAATGTACCACCCAAGGAGGTCTGGAGGCTTGTGTGTATGATGGGGTGGAGGGGGTGGGTTTGGGCATCTGGAGGCTTGGGGAAAGTTTGTCAGGCCCTGAGGCCTGAAGATCTTGAACAGTCTTCCCAAAGAGCTGAGCAGGCTGCCTGGATGCCTGTTTTCAAAGAAATGCATGAAGGGGCTCAGACCACATCTTCTGGATCATGCTCACTTAATATGGACCATTCCACTCTCATAGTTCTGTGAAGTGGGATTGGACAAATTTGAGAGACCTGGCAGCACCTAAATCCATTATTACCTTATAAATGGCTGCTCTGGATAGCCCCAAGCAACTGTCCAGCTCCTATCTGAGCTTTCATTGAGACCTCTGCTCTCCCCAGAGGGGTGGACAAGGTGGGTCTCAGGGTCGGCTGTTGTGAGTCTGAACTTAGTACCCCAACTAGTTTCCTTCTTTCTACTAATGCCAATGGAGAACTACTGCATGACATGCACTGTTCCAGCCCTGGGACCCAGGCCAGGTATCCTGGGCCCGTAGTGTTGAGTAGCAGAATCTAGTATATAGCGGGGTAACTAACAGCCAGGCCTGCTGAGGTTGGCAGGCAGCTGGCTGCTAACTGCACTGCCAGTCCACCCCAGCTTCCTATAATGACAGTGGCTGAAGTACTCGCATTTGTTTTCCCTTCCCTCCCCTCCCAGTATAATCATCTCCAGGAAACGTATTCACATGTTTGAGAAGGAACATTTACTGGGTTGCCTGCATATGCCAGACACCAGGGAGGATGCATAAAGAGCAATGAGCCCACATTGTGGCAGCAGGGGGCTGTGGGACACTGAGCTGATCCTCTGTTAGCAGACCTGCTCCAGGGCAGCCTCATACACACACCCACAAGCCAGTCAGAAACTTAAGCCTAAAGGGGTATGCTGAGGCTAAGTCCTGGCCCAGGACAGAGTCAGCTGGCTTTGTCCTCCCACAGCCTCTGCTGCTCCATTGAAGATTGTCTGAGTCCCTAGAAAAGGTCTCTTCAGGGACTACTAAGCCGTTTTCCCACTGTAGCAACCAAGAGGACTATTTGGCTGTTTGGTGATGCTTCACCCTTTTGCTAACTCAGAGTGGAATAGCAACAGCAGAGTGCGTCTGTCAGCTGAGCATTGCACATCCCCAGCTACTGAATGCACTTCTCAGTGCTCCTTCCACTCCTCCGGAGGCTGCCACTCTTTTTCTTCCATCAGGTGGACTGCTATGAGTGTCCCAGGGGATCCAGCCTCCTCCCCCCTGCTCTCCCCCCCAGAGCCCCTGCTTGGATTTTATAATGTAGCTTCCCCTCCTCTTTTGTATTTACATAATAATAAGTCTAATAAATAGTTGTCTGGAAGATGGATGAGGTGCTGTCTCTCTGTTTTCCTGACAGATTGAGTCCTTTATGAAACTCGCCAAAGTAGAGGCTTTGTGGCAGCTAATGGAAGGTGAGCACTGTGAGGCCCGACTGCACAGAGTGTGGCACGATTGCAAAGAGCATGCACCTTGCTTCTGGATTTGGGTGCTAGCCACATCATTCTTGAGCCTCAGTGTGTTCCACTCTTAAGTGGGCTGAATGATGCCTGCCCACTAGCTTCAAGAGATAGAGGAGCATGCAAGAAGGTGCTCTGTCAACTACGTGTAGTGAGGATGTCTGGAGCACCCTTGCTTTCCTCAGAGTTCTCCTTTCAAGCTTTGCCCTGTGTGGGTAGCACACAGACAGCATGAGCAGACCACAAGCCATACACACTATAACGACTTTCCAGGGAGAAACAGAAATGGACACTCTGCTCTTCCAGAAACACCAGGAGACTCGAGTTTTAGTCTCAGTTTGGCTCCTTGTTTGCCCTCTGTGAGCCTAAGTACCTTTCCTGTAAAATGAGAATATTCCAAGAAACACTGCCTAAGTGACCTCCAATCTAACGGGTAGGAGAGAGGGCACCAGCTCAAAGCTGCACCTGTAGCCAGTTCAGGCTGTGCAGGGTGCTTACAGTGGACAGAACTAGATGGAAACATGGAGACAGAGGACCCTCTACTCTGTAGCTTGTTTTGCTTGCCAGGATCCTCTGGCTACCTCTGAGCTCACACTAAGGCTCTTCTAGGGACTATCCTCCCTTTAGCCAACCTGAAACGTCCCTGTCCTGATCAAATACTCCAGTCCACACCTCTGTTGCCTCTGCTTCCCTGCCCACATGCTCATGGGTCCTGGCACCAATTCTTCAGTCAGATGCAAGGCTGGTGATTAAGAGCTTTTGCCACCATGGTTCCAGAAAGAAGGGAGGGAAGTCTAACATTTTTCCTTCCTACCAATCCCTGACCAAGCCATTTAGTCAGAGGCAGCACCTCATTTCCCATCTAGAAAATGACCGGAAATCCATTCCTTCCTGATTTAAAACAGACCCTCTCCTCCTTCTTTCTCCCTACATGGACCACCTTGTATCTTAGCTTGGGATTCCCTGAAAAGAGAGTCACCCAGAGCGGGTGGTTCCAGGCAGCAGTCTTGAAACTGCCGGGAATAAAGGCAGAGGGCATGGTAGCTTAGTGAGCTGGTCATCTTGCTGGGTGGAGGGATCAATACCATGGGCACCTCTGAGAAACTGTCACATGGTTCCAAGTTGCTGCCTACATCAAAGGACTTGGAGCTTAGAGAATTGGGCTTCTGTCTCCATTGGCTGGCCTTAGTTTTGGAGAAAGCACCCAGGCAGCTATAAAAAAAAAAAGTATTCCATGTTCCTAGTGGTATGGACTCAGGGTGGACTTGGGCACTGTATCAAGTGTGTTCCATGAGGGTGTGTGGTGTGGTCCCCATTGTTAGCCACACCATTTGACCCTCTACTGGATGGGTTTCTCTTTTTTGCCTTTTATATGTTTTGTTATTTTATTTCTTATAGTAGTAGGTGTCAGACATGCTAGGCAAGTAACTGGGATTGAACCCAGGACCTTGAGGATGCTGGGTAAGCTCTCTGTAGCTAACCTGCTTCCCCAAGCACTAGGTGTGCTCTTATTTATCCACTTCATAGTTTTTCCTCATCTTCACTGCAGGCAGACCCAAGCCTTTCCGGGACAGGATTCACCTGCTAGTTCTATACTATGCTTAGGAGAGCACCTGTTACATGACTAACAGTAAAATCTGTGTTTCAGTGAAGGTGTAGATTCAAAGGAAAAATGCATACCAAATTCTTAGTATGGATTAAGCACGGAAAAGTCCTAAAGAACACTCTTCCCATTATTCACTTCTGTGGATGCAGCTCCTGCCCATTTGGGTCCAGGTGGCCAAAGGGCATTTCTCTTACACCCCAAATCTCCAGGGCAGGATAAGCAGAGCCACATCAGCCCCCATGAAGTAATCTGATAACTACTGTCAGCAGGTTGAGGCTCTGGCATAGAGGGCTTTCCATCCATATCACCCCTGATAGGCCTCACCCCGGGGAACATTTGTCCTTGCTAATTGTATGTCAGAGGACGAGATTCCAGTCACAAGTGGGGAGGCAGGGTGCCTAGAGGTTGCCTTCCAGGAATCAAGGCTGTGGGGGTCTCCGGGTCAGCTCCCCAGGGCCCACGGCTGCTAGAGCGGGCTTGTCCCGGCTGCCTGTCATCTGCTGGGGATTACGGTGCCATTTGTTCTAATTCTTGTTGACATTTCATTTCACACACTATTAAATGAACCTCTCCAGAAGGGATGAAAGAGAAGTTTGCTTTGGCGAGAGAGGAAAAGTAATGTGTACTCTGGGGTAAAACAAGGCCCTGATTTATTGCTGTGATAAAAACCCCAGTAGATGTGGTGCCAGGCTCCAGACCCCGGGGCTCTGGGCTGGGGATTTGAGCCTGGACTCTTCCAGGTTATATTTTACTTGAGGACCTGCTTAGCCTTCCAGGGAAGAGGTAGAAGCTGGTCAGGACTGTAGCCTAGACTCTGGACCCTATAGGCAGGAGACTTCCCCCTAGACTTCCTATGAGTTACTTCCTGTGGGGATCCTGAGCAGACTCCCAGCGTGGCTGCCAACTATCCAGGGTGGAGTCTATGAACAGGAGCAGAAAATGTTAGGTTTTATGTGAAAGGCTGGACAGTATCTCTGGGCAGGGCCTCGCTCTGCTTTAATTAACCCTGAAGATACTGCAGAATCTGGGCAGAGAACACCTGCCTGCTTGCTGCTCTCCTGCCTCCTCTTGTCCCTCATGACTGGACTCCTCACTTGTTTTTGGAAGGTCTTTGTAGAGCACCTACTGTGTGTCTGGTTCTGGGAACCTGGAGCTGAGAAGCAGCAGTGATCAAGGCTATGTCAACCTTTGCTCTTGAGGGCCTTGTGCACAGAAGGGAGCCTGAAGCTGGAACCACCATTTTACAGTGGAAATTCCAGGGTGCCAGGGTGCTGATATGGGGTGGGATCATGGGGGGAAAGTATGCAAAAGCCTGGCTCTCTGAGTCCCTGTTCTCATGCATAATAGGTAATGTCTGGCAGCAGACAGGCGCTCAATACAGTCGAATGAGTGAGCAGACAGACTAATAAATGAGGAAGTGTGCTCTTGACGTAGTTCAAACACTGGCCTCAAGCAGATCTCTTACCCCACTCAGCACCGATGCTTTTGTCTATAGCAAGCTAGGCTGTATTTGATGACCTCTGAGGTTTGTCCGTCTCTAGAAGTTAGGGATTCTGCTTTTGTGTGGCTTTGAGTTGGTGCGACTTGTCTGGTTGCATTGAATTGGATTCAGGGAAGTGAGCTGAGCTGGCAGATTGAGAAGATAGGTCAGGTCAAACTAAAAGAGTTCTGACTTCAGCTCAGTTCCAAAGACAGCAAAGAGCCACTGAGGTTTGCTGAGCCAGAGAGCAGCCTGATCCGAGTGGTGCTTCAGGGATGGACTCTGCAGAGCAGGCTGGGAGGTAGGGAGAGGGCACCACCCCTGCCCAGCCTGCCATCTGCTTCCTCCAACTAAGTATGCACAGACCCTCCCATGGCACGGAGGATTCCACTTATGCAGCAGGCTTCCTTGCATGCTAGCAAAGCCAATTTCTTCAGGCCTGGCCTCCCTTGCCCTTCCCCAAGGAGTCTGCTGACCCTTGATGACCCAGTGGATGGATAAATGCTGGATCTGATCATCTGTTTCAGGCATGAGAGCAAACCTTCCTGAGGAACTTGGGGGTGAGGTGCTATCTGTTTCCATGAAGGGAATGAATGTCCTGAGCCTCTGGGAGCTTAGATTCAACTCGCCACATCCCCTGTGTTCTCCTCTCAGCCCCAACCCCTGTACACTACTTCCTTTCCTCCCAGAAACTTTCGCCCTTGGTCCTCAGGACAGACCTAAAAGACTTCTCCCTTTCTTCTCCCTTGTAAGACCAGTCAGCACCAGCTTGATGGCTGTTTCTTAAATAACATATGTTCATCCTGGCTCCTGCCTCCTAGGTGCTTCTCAGCCTTCCCTAGAACATTAGAATTCCAGCTGAAACTGGATGCACTAAGATGCAGAGGGAAGGAGAGTAGAGAGCTTCTGTAGTGGCCTTTGACTTAGTCAAGGAAGAGAATTCAAAGGGTCTCTGAGTAAATGAGCTATATTGTAGAGTTTTAGGACTTGAGGTCACCCTTTATCCTCAATGAAGCTGAGAGATGTTAGCGGAGATGGCTAACATCCTTTCTTCTCTGGCCTGACTTCTCACTGCAGCCTCATCTTCCTCTTGTCTGACCATGTGCCTTGACACCAAGCATCTTCTTGTACATAGGACTTTTGCTTTTGTTGTTTCCCCACCTAAAATGCCATCCCTGCCTTCCTTCTCTGAACACTACACAGTATACTATCCCCTAAGTCTCAGCCCCATCCTTCAGGAAGGCCACCTGGTCGTCCACATAGCATTGTGGTCATACCAATGTGTTCCCTGTTAGCGTCTTCCAAACCCTTCTTCCTGCCTGGAAGCTCTCTGTATCCCCACACTGGCTCATCTCAGAAACTAGGTAAATATGATTGTGCTAAATCAGACCAAACCGGGACAAGCTTCTATACCCAGGCTCTGGCTACAGGCTGAAAGATCTCTGAGAGCACACTGCTCTTCAGTAGGACTCTCATATCTCTTCAATAAAACCTGAAACAGTGCTATGGAAAGACATGGGGGGGCAATTTGTTTGCGCTTGTGTGTGTGTGTGTGTGTGTGTGTGTGTGTGTGTGTGTGTGTGTGTGTGTGCGCGACAGAGAAAGAGAGAGAGAGAGAGACAGAGAGAGGGAGGGAGGGAGGGAGGGAGGGAGGGAGGGAGGGAGGGAGAGAGAGAGAGAGAGAGAGAGAGAGTGCAATCAGCAAATCTAGGGGAACCACAAAAAGCACAGTTGATCAGGATGAGATGTTTCCATGTTTTCTGCATGAATTATACAGCGCAGGCCTGTGCTGTGCACTTTTCTATTTTTATAAGTCAGTCTTACAGAGTTTATTTTTTCTGGAGCTCGTTTGTTTGGTTAATGACATGGGGCCTGAGCACATAGATAATTGAAAGGTTGTTACAGACAGGAACATGTGTCCACTATAGGAACCAGGGTGAGTAGGGAGCACCCAGTAGGTGCTGAACTTCCAGTCCCTCTCCCACACACTTCCACAGGGAGAGCTAGCTCATTATTTGCTGCAAAGAGACAGTCTAGCTCTGCTGCCAACACTGGACAAGCAAATGCCCATAAGGACTGAACACCTCTCCTGGCACATATACTCAGCAAAACAAAGAGGCTGCCACCATCTTCATCAGAATTATCATCACTGTTGCTGCCATTTTAATTACTTAATATTTCGTTATTATTGTCGCTGAGTGTGTCACCAAAATACCCAAAATTTGCATCTCCTGAGGGAGAAGGACATGTTTTTCTCTCTCTGAGCAATTACAACCAGATAAGGATAAGATATTAAAATGATTTCATTTATGTAGATATTGCTCTATGTTAATGAGTAGAAACAGGCAATTTAATTATCTAGGAGTAAGAGAAGCAAGTGGTTGCACAAATAACCCAAAAGCCAAAAGTGTCAGCACTAAAGTCGATTCAGAAAGCTGTCTGCAATCAAACTGGAGAGGATTAGGTAGGTTGGACTGGGCCAATTTAAAAGCTTTTGACTGATGAAGTATCAGAAGGACCTTGCTGTAAGGTGTTGAATATTTTTAAAGGCCCCAATGTCATGAGCTGTGTTGGTGCCATGTCTGTGAAAAGTCTTTCTTGTTAATTTGAGAATCTACTTAAAAGCATAAGGCTTGGATTTCCTTATATGCTCCATGCTTATGCATAGATGGATGGATGGGTTTGGCTGTCAGTCTGGCCACCTCCAGTAATACCTACATGCCTCCTTTAAAGATTAAGAAGATGGGACAGACATCAACCAGTTGACCTGGATAGATAACCATGTAATAATAAATGCAGCTCAGTCATTGAGCATGAAGTATGTGTCAATCATCAGGTATTCTTAAGTAGCCCTCTTACCCACAGACGATATGTTCTAAGGCCAACAGAGGCCTGAGCCAAGGCCCAAATCTTACACATGTACTACGTTATCCCATACATGGATACTTGTGATAAAAATTTAATTTATAAATTAGACATACTAGGAGGTAAGTAACTAATTTCTAGTAAACTATAGCAATTACAACAACAATATATACTTACATTTATGTGACTATGATCTCTCTCAAAATATTTTGCTGGATGATCATCACCCTGTGGGGTGAAATAGTGTCTGCATGGTGAACTGAAGAGAGGCTTTTGTGACAGGCCATTTCTTTTGTTAACTTGATTGGAATAATAAATGTCTAGGGCATTTTTAGGATGTTTGTGACAGTATTTTAATGTGGGCGACACCACCCCATGGGTGGATTGGGTCCTGAAGTGAATAAAAGGGGGGAAGGAGAAAGCCACCGGAGTGTCAGCACTATCCCTCTTCTGCTTTGGACCCGTCAACATGTGAGCAAGCGGCCTCGGGATCCTGCCGCCATGCCTTCTCCTGAGTGGTGGAATGTAAGCCCAAATAACTACCCCCACCTTATGCTGTCTCCTGTTCCCTATTTGGTCATAGCAATAAGTAAAGCAATGAACATAGTGGTGTCTGGCTACTACGTAAAGCTACACAAGAACTGCAATCCTTTGTCAGCCGATCTGACCTACCAAGTGGCTAACAGGCAGATAGCCTACAAATTATAGGTGAACTGTTCAGACGGATGACTCCTGCCCAGGGTGGGATGGCAGAAGACTCTTTAAGCTACCCAGAATGCCATGTAATTTAAACCTTCTAGACTTTTTTTCATTTAATACTTTTAGACTGTGAATGGCTCTATGCAACCAAAATCATAGAAAGTAAGATCTCAGATCCAGGGAGGCCACTATAAATGTGTGTATTTGATTAATAACCACAGCAGTTCTGTGGACTAAGTACTGCTAAAATCGTAATTTCATGGCACAACTGAGACTAGCAAATAAGTACACTGGCTCAAATCCACTCAACTAGTAGACTACCAGATCAGGGGCAACTCTTAGAGTTTACACCGTCTGCTTCACTGACTTCATCATATACATCCACAGAAATAAAATCACATGTACATGTACACAGACACACACACACACACTTACACAGTTCTTTACCTGTCTTTTTAGAACATTCAAAAGTTGGGCAAGATGGTGAACTGAAATTATTTACATATTTGGGTTAGACAATTAATTGGACGCTCTGGCTTCTGAGGTTTTCTCCCCTGCCTGTGGTTGTTCTACGTAGTTCCTTAGTAGGCAAGGACTTTGGAGGAACTTGATACCTGATTTTACTGAGAGTTGATTGCATCATACCCTTGACTCAGGTGACTCACCCTGGGCAGTAGGTAGGCTGAGTTAGAGCAGGTGGAAATAGGTGGGCATAAACTCCCTTGGGTGGACTTTAACAGTGAAGCTTGTACCCAATCCTTGGAGAGCTAAATCAGAAAAACAGCCTCCTATGGCCTTAGAGGATACTGGGGAGGATTGCTATGGTTATGGTTCTTACCAGCATAAAGACAATGTCTGCCTGCCAAGAACAGAGTCCACTAGAGCTTAGAGCATCAGTGTGATATCGCAGCTGCCCAGAGATATGGAGCATGTATGAGGACACATAATAGGTCCTCACCCTGTTGTCCTCTGCCTTGGGCTGGGCCACAACAGCCAGCTGAGATCTCCTCCCCAACCCTACGCCTCACCATGCTCACAAGCCCAAGGTATCCATTTTTTTTATAATTTTTTTATTGGATATTTTATTTACATTTCATATGTTGTCCCCTTACCCCATCCCCCACCCACCCGGGAACCCCCTATCCCCTTACCCCTCCTCCTCCTTCTCTGTGGATGTAACCCCTACCTACCCCCCCACTCCCACTTTCCCACCCTCAAAATTCCCACCCCCTGGGGCATCCAGGCTTCATGAGGTCAAGGATCTCATCTTCCACCTATGCCCAGCAGGGCCCTCCACTCTTACGTATTCAGCTGAAGCCCTGGATCCCTCCCTAAGTGCTCCCAGGCTGGTGGTTTAGACCCTGGGAGCTGTGGTTGGTTGGTATTGTTGCTCTCCTCATGGTGCCACAAACCCTTTCAGCTCCTTCAGTCCTCACTCTAACTCCTCTATTGAGAACCCCATGATCAGTTCAATGGCTAGTTGTGAGCATCTGGCTCTGAATATGTCAGACTCTTGAAGACCTCTGAGGAGACATCCATATCAGGCTCTTATCAGCATGCACTTCCTGACTTCCACATCAGCATCTACCTTTGGTGACTGCACATGGGATGGATACTCATGTGGAAAGTTCTTTAAACGGCCCCTCCATCAGTTTCTGTCCCTCACTTTGTCTCCATATTTGCTCCCTTGAGTATTTTGTTGCTCCTTCTAAGAAGAACTGAATCACCCCCACTTGGTCTTCCTTCTTTATGAGCTTCATGTGGCCTGTGAGTTGCATCTTGGGCATTTCAAGGTTCTGGGCTAATATCCGATAATCAGTGAGTGAATAACATGTGTGTTCTTTTGTGATTGGCTTACTTCACTCAGGATGATGATTTCTAGTTCCATCCATTTACCTAGGAAACTCTCGAATTCCAAGGTATCCATTTTTTAAAATTTTTTTTAATTAATTAATTTATTTATATATATGAGTACACCATTGCTGTCTTCAGACAGACTAGATAGAAGAGGGCATCAGACCCCATTATAGATGGTTATGAGCCACCATGTGGTTGCTGGGAATTGAACTCAGGACCTCTGGAAGAGCAGTCAGTGCCCTTAACCACTAAGTCACCTCTCCAGCCCCCAAGATATCCTTGACATCCACAAGCATGGCCTCCTCTCCACTCCCCACTCAGCTCTTTAGTTCTGGCACCCTCAATTCTCCAGTGCCCTGGGACAATGTTTCATATCCTGCTAGGTTCCAGCCAGCTTCCCACACACCCAGGGGCATGAAGGCCCAGAAAATAAAAATTCATCTTAATAGCTGCCTTCAGAGATGTATAATCAGGAGGGTAAATCTGCCTCTAAAAATCATAAAATGCATCATAAACATCAGAGAAAAACAGAAAGGAATTTGGGAGATCTACATGGTTATAACGACAGAGATAAATGAGAGTTGACTGTGCTTTTTAGGGCTGGACTCCTTAGCCCTGGGTGGTCAGAGCAGCTGCCTCTTGTCACACAGGGAAGAGTGACATTAAAGTTCTATGACTCATTAGTGACAATTTTTCTACTCATCCTCTGTCTCTGTGGAGTCACCAGATGAACTATGTTTCTGTGACTTAGTTTCCTAAGCTAGGATGTAGGGATGTGCCTATGGATTGTCGAGGTGACAGATGGGACTAACTAAAGTTAACACAGTCAATGCTTATCAACTCTTTAGTCTGTTCCCTCTCGCCGTGCAGGAACCTACACAAACATGAGTTAGAGCCCACTTCCTTAAACAGAGAGCTACTGAGAGTAGAGGGAAAGATGAGGGAGACGCACTTGAAGCGTTGTCTATAGTCCCATTGGGTTAGTTCTGTTTCTTTGTGTATGTGTGTGTGGGGGGGTATCAGTTAGCCTCCTCGCTATCTACAGTTAGCAAAGATGGAGGCAGAGGTTTTACAATCCAAGTACAGGACCAAACTAGACAGTTAAAGCTGAACTCTTTCGTATCTTCTTTGGAAAAAAAAGAAGAGACAAAAGGGGGACAAGAGAAAGAAGGAAGGAATTTCCAGAGGACTGAGCACAGTAAATCAGAAGTTACTGTTCTGTTCCTGCCCCCCTCCTTGAGGGTCTCCAGGTGGAAAACAACCCAGGGGGCATGCCTCTAGGTGGCAGCTGGGCTGATCTTCCATCCACATTGACTCCTCAAGCAGACAGCAGACCTGTCTTTGTCTCTTGGATGTGATATTTCCCTTGGAGATAGCCTGGGTGTCTCTTGCCAGTGATGGAGGCAAAGTACAGGCAGGTTCAGCCCAGAAGGATCCCATTTGGAGCTGATAACTGCTCTGGGTGAAATATAAAATCTTCTCTATGCTCTGATGCCGTGACCTGTGAAGGCCTTGTATGCATATCTAATGGTACTGGGAATATCATCTGACCTTAGTCAGGCTTGTACAGAGACACAGTGGCTCCATTAATATATCCCTTCTTTAACCTCATGCAAATCCTATATGGTAGACATCTTAGCCTTGTGGAGATTGTTTCTCACTGAGATCATGTGCTGCCTTGTGTCCAAGTCTGGAGTCTGGCCCCTGTATGTTAGCTCTTACTATACCCTGTCATCTCTCTGTTCCTTTGAAATCTTTAGGCTACTTGTTGGCAAGCTTTCATGAAAAAAAAATCCCCTTCTTGTTGGAGACCTCCTGTAGGGTCAGCTTTTGGAAAGATAAGTAAACCAGTGGGGGAAGGGATGGCTGGGTTGTTATAAAATAGATTACTGTTATGAGCCTTGAGGACTTAAGGATGCTGAATGTTTTCTTCCAGTGAAAAGCAAAATCACACAAAGGCATCCCTGTGGGTCTACTCAGATGAAGTCCCCAGTGCAGTCAGACTCATGGAGACAGAAAACAGAAGGACAGCTGCCAGAGCTGGGGTAGGGGCAAGTAATGAAAACCCCTCAGACCAAAGAAAAGAGGGGGGGCAGACCAGGAGTTGGATCTTGTGTGTGGCAGTAAGGTGCCCCCTCAGTTATGCTCAGATATGAAACCCTAGTGTCTGTATGACTGTGTCCTCCACGGCCAAGAGGGCTTAGGCTAGCAGCTGGTCCTGAGGCTGCTTAGCAGCTCATTGTAAGAAGAACAGAGTAGCTGGAGTTATCCAAGTGGCCCACTGCCTCCCAGAGTCCTTAAACGTGGAAGAGGGAGCAGCAGAGCAAAGAAGTCAGAGCGATGTCACCAAAGGAAAGCTCAACCCACTCTGCTGGCTTGAAGACAGAGTGTAGCGATCATAAACCGAAGACATTACCCTAGTAGTACCTGTTTCAGACCTCTTATCTATAGAGCTAATGCATGTGTGAGGTTTAAAACACTAAGTGTGCAGTCTTCTGGAACAGCAGCCATATGAAACCCCCATAATTCCCAAACAAAGTTGTTTGGGACACAAGGGTTCCTGCCACAAGACTGGAACTGCCTTCCTATGGAAGGGTTATCCCATGGGGCAGAAAATGAGTAACTGTACCTGGCCCTAACCATTGAGCTCT
Source organism: Grammomys surdaster (assembly GCF_004785775.1). NCBI lineage: Eukaryota > Metazoa > Chordata > Mammalia > Rodentia > Muridae > Grammomys > Grammomys surdaster. The sequence goes on from NW_021620880.1 coordinate 1,666,104, forward strand.
AAAGGAACAATACCCCAACAAACACTTAGCCTATGTGTCAAGTACCACCCAAACTCTAGTTTAGTATTAACTTATAAACATATCACAAGAACTGTGGGAAGGGTTTACTGTCATTCTCTGTAGTAGAAGGAGGAAAAAGAGACTCAGAAAAGTTAAATGACTTAGTCAAAGCCCCAGTCCTATGCATAGTGTTACTAGGATCTGAAGCCACTTCCAGAAGCCTTTCTTTCAGGTGCTACACTAGAGAGATCGTGGGCTATCATTTCTGTGTGGCCCTTCTTCCCACCTACCTCCCCAAGATTACCAGGATCTTAGGTTGCCAGTCTCTCCTCTCTGGATTCTTTCCATGCACAAGAGCACAGCTTGTTCTTGTTTATGCCCCTCTCTCTTAATCTGCAGCTAGAACAGCAGAAGTACTTTTTCAGATTTGTGTTTAACTTTAGTATGCTCAGGAGGCAGTGTACATGGCTCTGCTCCCTTCATCACACAGGCAAGGAAAGGCTGGAGAAATAGTCCCAACATGCTAGTACATTGCTTCAAAACAGCAGCTAACATGCCAGGCGTGGTGGTGGCACATGCCTTTAATCCCAGAAATTGGGAGGCAGAGGTAGGCGGATGTGTGTGAGTTCAAGGCCAGTCTGGCTAACAAAATGAGTTTCAGGCTAGCCAGAGCTACAAGGTGGGACCTTGTGTCAAAAAAACCAAACAAACAAAGAACAACAACTAAAAGAACGGGGACTTGTAGTAACAGGACTCTTCCACTCACAGCTGTCTGGGTGAATGTCCAGCGGTGGCCTCCAGCAGCAGGTCTAATGTGGGTTTTTTTAATCTTTATATCAAGGGAGAGATTAGAATTTCTGTGTCATAAGAGGAGAAACTTAGGGCTCAGAACTGCTTTTAAGTCATGTATTCAAATCTGAGCCTGATAATCATGCCTGTAATTTCAGCACTTGAGAGGTAGAGGCAGAAAGAGGGAGAGTTCGAGATTATCCTCAGCTACACAGCTAGTTAGAGGCAAGCCTGGGTTACATGAGACTTTGTCTCAAAAAAGACAGTTATACATGTCACCTCAGCAGAGTGAAGCCTGACCCTTTTCTGAGATACAGGTCTGGCTGTAGTTTACTGAAAGTGGGACAGAAGTGAAGCACAGTCTGACAGAAGCCCCTACCCAAGTCTAAGCAGGGGCTGGTTCTTGATTCATGGGCTTGAGATGGTGTCTATCTAGGCCCCCATGAGTAAACATGCCTCAGCCTTAGTTAAGGGGTGTCATAGTTGGGCCCTGCCAGGTGATAGCCCCTTTGCCTCTCTGAAGCATCTAAGCAGCAAACCAGGAGGCAGAGAGCCGATGAGACCCTCCTCCAGGGTACCCTCCACCCCAGGATTCACCAACTGCTCACACACTCAGAAAGGCTTTCTGGTTGTTGTCCCCTCTGTTTTCATGTTACTTGGCTACAAGTACAAAGCCTGGGCCCAACACAACTCACTGCTTTAAACAAAGAGCCCCATCAGTGAATTGCATTAAATCACCCGCTTTGTCCGCATTCCGACAGCCTTTCTAAATCTGCCTACCTAATTAGCTTCTTCTCAGAACCCAAAATATGATTAAATCTGTATTAAAAATATCTGTTCGGTGTAGAATCAGACACACCTGAGCATTTTCTAAATTTAGCAGAAGGACAATAGGCTCTGGGTGACTTTAATTGGGTGCGTGATTGCTGCGGGAGTACATTTTAATTTGGATTTCCAATGTGTTTCTCGGTCTCTTGCCTTTAAATTGCGTAGCAGAGAAAGGGGGAGCGAGCTGCTAGCCGTTCATAACCATCTTCCCTCAGACCTGAATGAACAATGCACTGTGGCCATCCGGTGGAGGAGGGGACAGGCTGCTGATGTGTTCTCTCCCATCAGCTCCTGACTCCTGAGTTCTGCTTTGACAGGTACCTAGGCCAAGGCTGGGTGGGACATGAGAAACAGTTAAAGGGCTCTTACAAGGTCTCTCCTGTCACTAGCTTTCCTTGTGAGACCCTAACAGGTCTCTGTTTTTAGTGCTTGAGAGGAAGCTTTGCCCAAAAGTGGGTGTGTGACTGTTGGGACAAGCACAGAACAAAGGGACCTGGAACTCCATCTCCTGAACTCTGGTAGTTGCCTTGCTGAAAGATAAAAGTGTCACTCTGGAGCCACTAACAATAATGACATCCCTACAGATCACCACAGGAGGCACAGGGTGGGCTTCTGACAAAGAGTTTGGATTACTCCCCTGGTTGTACCTGCCACCTTGCATCAGGAGGGGAAAAAAAAAGACAGCAGGAGTCACAGGTGAGAACTCGGGTGTACTCAGTCTGTAGTAGGATGCCTAGAGCCGTTTTCTATGTGGTTAAGGAGCCAGAGATAAACAGAGCCTGCCCACCCAAGGATCAAAGGTGGGACAGGATGGGCGAGTCTGGGCACTGGGGGCTGTCATGAGGATACATGGTTTCCCTTCAGGGAACTCAGCATCCTACTGGAATTATTACACCAGGTGCTTGCAACTGATTTTCAATTTGCAAAGCAAAACAAATTTGCATTAATCAGAAAAATCCACAGGAAAGACTGTTTAGATCGTAATGCAGCTGCCAGAGCCATTTGGATTCCAAGTGTGCAGGAGGCTCTATTAACCCTGATGCCATCACAGGCTTGTTCTCACTCCCTTCAAACAGTCACATCAGAGGAGCACAGATGTCCTCCGTGGTCCCAGGCTATGTGGCCTTTTCCTCCAGAATTCCTCCAGGATTGTACCACTATGCAGTAACACCACTCCAAGGAAGGGCTGTGTAGGTAGTAATGTGAGATTTAGATAGAGCTGTGGGTCCAGGACACTTACGGTTTACCTGTGAGCTAAACTCAGGCCCCCCTTTTGGGAACCGGAGTCCTACAGTAGCTTTTCCTTCGAGGTTGGTCCCTGACTGCACATTGGCTGTTTCTGACAGGTGAGAACTCATCTCAGCCTCAGCGTATACAGATGTAATCAGGTGGGATAATGTTCCAAGCCCATTGCAGCCAGTCCTGTGCTTTTGCTAAACTTCCTAACAGCGCTTTCTATTAGGCAGAAGAGCAAGCCTGGGCTGTGCTCTGTGCTCATCCAGCCAGGAGAAGGCCTTTGAGAGGGGTCCTTGTAGACATATTTATGAGTAGAGGATCTCCATCCAGTTGAGGCTTCAAGTCTGGGCTTCACAGGGAGGAGATGAGCCTTGTTTGAGGGCCTGTCTCCTTCTGTCGTGCAATGGCCACTCCCTCTATACCCTGACTCCACATAACAGGAGTTTGTTGATCTCCTACATGGCAGGCAGTATTCTAACCAATTGATAGTAGAATAATGAGCAAAGTAGAATGAATTTCCTCCCCTCATGGAACCCACATGATGGTGAAGGTTCATCCAGAGATAAACAGGCAAGAAAAATGTCAGAGGGCAATCGGATTAAGTAACGTCTGATTCCTTTTGTGTCCCTGTGATCAAAAGCAAAGAAAAACAACATAAGAGAGGCATGATTTATTTTGGCTCACAATAACAGAGTTCTGTCCAAGGCCCTCATGCACATGGCAATGGGAGCATGTGGATGGGGGCTGGGGGGTCTGTACCTGTGGCAGCCAGAAAGAGAACCAGGACAAGAAGGATACATTAAAGACAGGGCCTGATGACCTACTTCTTCCAACCAGGGCCCACATTTCACAGACCTACTGCCTTCCAATAGTCTGTTCACATTTTTTAATCTATCCATGGATTAAGCTATTGATTAAGTTGGTGTCTTCATGATCTAGAAACATCTCCCAGACATACCCAAAGGTATGCTTCACCAATCTGATAGGCAGTCTCAGTCTATCAGGTTGACAATGATGATTAATCATTACCATAAAAAAGACTAAAATAGTGTTGGCAGGGGGAGGGTAGATAGGGGGAGGGTAGGTAAGGGAGGGTAGGCAGGTAGGGGGAGGATGAGCAGGGAGAGGGTAAGCAGGGGGAGTTGTTCTACAACACAAGGGTAAGCCACTGCCACAGGTGAGCAGTGATCTAATGGAAGAGAATGGCTGAGCAACTCATTTACTAAGGAAGAAGAACCTTTCAGCTAGAGAGAACAGCCATACAAGCAGGAACAGACCAGGATCTTCACCTCCGGGAGGAAGGAAAGCAGGGCTGGTCTCATGGGGCCTCAGAGGCCACCATATGCTGGTTCTGTGAGTTGCTTCAGCCTTGCTGCAATACTGTGAGACCAGGGTGATTTGCCCCATCCTTCCATGGGCTCTCAGCCCATAGCTGTGTCTTTGGGGCCTTAACGCTGGATATAGTAAAGACTAGAGACTGCTTGCCATATGAATGGAAGCAGGAAAAAGAAGATAGAATTCCTTCAATGTGATAATTAATCCATAATCCCAGCTTTCAGAAGGCTGATGCAGGAAGACTGTAGCCTGTCTGGACTATAGAATGAAACTCTGTCTCAAAATATGAACTCTGCCATTCAAGTTTTACCTGGGAGTGTCTATGTTAGAGCTCTCCCTCTCTGCTTACAGAGACTTTGATCTGTAAGGAAGTCAGCGACACAGGAGGAGGGGTTGTCAGTCACATTCTTAACCACCCAGGTCTGGGCGAATAGTGGCTATAGTCAAAAGAAAGGGGCGTGTTCATTAGAGAGGAATTCCCAAAAGTGCGTGATACAATGATGGTCTGCGTTCATGACTTTCCCTGCCGCTGCAACACCCTACCCAGAAAAGACATCGTCAGGAATGATGGACTTATTTAGGCTGTTTGTGGATACAGCACATCATGGTGGAGAAGGCATGGCGATAGGAGCTCCAGGTGGCTTAGTCCACAGTAAGGAAGCAGAGATGAATGCTGGTGCTCTGCTCTCTCCTTGTTATTCAGTCCAAGACCTCAGCTTGGTCCTCCCACATTTAGGGTGAGTTTACCTACTTCAGTAAACCCCATCTAGAAGCTCTGTCACAGGCCTGCCCTGAGGTTTGTCTCCTAGGTGATTCTAGATCCTGTCAGTCTAGCAAGCACTAACCATCATTGTTCCCACAGTGGAAGCCAGGTCCCACCTGAGAACCAGCTGAAGGCTTCTGGGTTGAGCCCAACCCTGTGCTTGCATGCAGATCTGTGGAGGGTTATCTTCATGGAAGGGCCCCTTGTTGGGTCAAGCTCAACATACGGAAAGCAGGGAGGCAAGGTGTATTAAGTTAGATCTAGGATGAATCCCAACTTAAACCAAAATGTCCTTGTCTACCCCCCTGGGCCTTCCATGTTGCTAAGTCTGCTGACTGGCAAGCAAAGGAGGCTACTTCCATTTCCTGGTACCCAGAGCTGGAACCAGAGCCAGAGAGCCCGTGAACCCTTCCACCTTCTGTCCCTACAATGGCCAAAAGAGTCAGCATGCCTGCTCTGGAGAAGTTTTGATCATTGGGCTCAGTGTTCTTGAGTATTTGCTTTTTGCTGATTAGCACAGAAAAGGATCTGTTAGGGCGTCCTGGCCATTAGATGATATCAAGAATACCTCTTCCTCTCCCTCTTATAAGTCCTGTGAGGGATAAGTGGGAAAAAAATTAAGATAAGACATTTTGTGTGATGATCGAACCATGCTAAGTGCTTCATAAATGATTCCTGCCTTTGAGGGATGATAACAGAAGGAACAAAGGGAAATACATGTTTAGGGAAGAAAGGACAGCTCAGGAAGAGTCCAGAGACCAGGAATCATCCAAAGGGATGCTTTCTTTGGAAGCAGGTCAGCGGCAAGAAGTAGAGCAGAGCAAACTGCTGTTACTGACCAGGCTGACGATCCAGTCCAGAGTGTGGATTGCCTACTTCAACCTCAGTGCTGAGCAGTTCAGGTTGTGGATTGCCTACTTCAGCCTCAGGGCTGAGCAGGGGTTCATGGATGCTGCTTCTGCCTTGGGGCACAGGCTTCTCCCAGCATTCTGGGGGGAAATCGGAACATCAGGAGATGAGGCTTCCTACAGGACTGTCCCTGCCTGACTGGCAAGGCTGGGGCAAGCTGTGTCCTCATAAAACCTCACTTTTCCCTTCTGGAGAGTGAGAAGAGTGGACAAGATAGCCTCCTAGGTTCCTGCTCCCCACACCAGGATTCACCTTAGACCCTCCCATGAGACAGTCGCCTAGGAAGCAGCTTCTATCAGGTTTCTAAGCCTTTAGATTTGAACCCTAAACCTGCCAATGCCCGGCTGAGTGACTCAGTGTGATTCATTAACCACTGGATCTCATATGTTTATTTCATCTTATATGATAGCATGGCCATGAAGCTCAAATAACACAGTGTAAATAAATGTTTAACGCCATAAAGTATACAAGCTCAGTCAATCGTAGGGATTACTATTGCTGCTCCTGCCAGTTGCCACTCTTGTTACTGTGCTGATGAACCATCAAAGAGTGGGAACAGTCTGACCCACCCCGGTGTTCCCAGCTCAGCTGAGGGAGCTGTTGTGCCATGGAGCGTGGAGATGAATCACATACAAATCATCTGGTACAGAAGTTAAATAACATTCGCCACAGCTACCCTGATACAGCTTTAATGGTATGCATAATTGTTTCAGAGACACACAATAATTAGATATAAATGGTAAGCTAGGCATGTAAACGAAAATAATTAGTATATATAATAATTAGGAAAAGAAGACATTTTGAGATCAGTGGAGAGGAAGGGGAAACTAGGACTGGGAGAGAAGATAGATAGGGTAGGGCAAAGGAAGCCTAGTATAACATCTCTGGATGTCCCTCCTCTATTGCATGAGGAAGGGGAGGCCCATTTTCCAAGTGACACCAGGATTGGCGCTTACCCCAAGTTCTGATACCCAGTCCAGAAGCTACTTAGACAGACATTCCTCAAATACTGACCTGTGATGTGTGGAGGAATGTGGCCGACTGTCCATGGAAGCACCCATGCGCTAAGGTGGGAACTCTTCCCTCTGAGAACAGCTGATGGCTAACAGTGCCTGGCATATTGTAGCTCTCTGCACATCCATGCCGGGTGACTGTACAGGATGGGTGGAATGGTCTTTGGGGAGAAAGGAGAGTGAGGGAAAAGAGAAGAAGCTGGTGAGGGTACCGCCAGAGTTCAAAGAATTTAGCAAATCAGGTTCCGGAACCAAGCTCCTGGTCTGGAGCTCCCAGCTGATTAGCTATTCTTGCCTCAGCTTTCTGCCCTGTGAACTAGAAATTACCAGGTTTGGATGGGGGCTAAATGAGCTAATATGGTTGATGTGCATAATGGACTCAGCCCGGGGCCAGGCACTCAGTCAGTACTAAATAAGCCTCTTATTAGCCCTTCATGTACCCTCTTCTATAGACTTCTGGTACCTTTGGAAACCTAATCATGTTTTTCCAAAGCCATGCAGTGAAGGAGCAAGCAGATGAGGAGAGCGGCTGAGATCACTGTGGGAGCCCACGGTAGTCTACTTCACATTCCTTCCTTCCCTCTCATGCCTGTGTTTACTTTACACCTCCTATGTTAGGCTCTGTTCTAGGAGCTGAGGATTTAGCAGTGACCAACACAAGACAGCTCCTGCCTTCTTGGAATTTGTGGCATAGTTGGGGGAGATGGTTAATAAGGCGTATTATGCCAGTTGCTGGTGAGTAGTATGGAGAGGAAAAATGAGTGGGAAAAAGAAATGACTGCCTAGGGCTAGGGAGAGAGGGCTGCACTGGCACGTCATAGACTGCACATCTGTGCAGATGTTTGGGTGCTTTGAGGCATTTCTCTGATGGTGTTCTAAAGTCCAGGCCAGGAGAATCTGCCGTCTCCCCACTGCCCACTGGGCTTGCTCAGAGGATGCTTTAGACCTCAGATGTTCCCATTGCTTCCCAGGTGGCAAGACAGGAGTGAAATGACCTGCCAGGCCTAACTAGGGATCTGGTATTGGCAAGAACATCAGAAAAGCCCTTACTACACACTTGTAGGACAATAGTCACTAATTCTGGAGTAAGAATGCTACTGTGTTTTTACCTCTTTTAAACTAATCTTCAGTGTAAGCTATAATGGTTTCATTGTGACATTTCATACACTGTACTCTGCACATGCTATCCTCTACTCCTGCTCATCTCTGCTCCCCTCACAGGCTCCTCCTCCTGCCTGAGCAATTCTCCTTCTGCTTCTTGTCACACATCCACACCCTTACATCCAGATTCTGCATGTCCTCAACCACCATCCTCTTCTGTTCCCTCCTTTTGACTTCTTCCACCCCTGCTGTGGTTGTCCAGTTACTTCCATCAAACGCACACACATATGCATACAAGTACATACACAGGTGCACACACACATGCACATATACATGCAATTGTATGAACATGTTTAAATCTAGATTCTGTATATGAGAGAAAACACAGTATGTATCTTTCTGAGACTGTCTTATTTCCCTTTGCGTGATGATCTCTAGTATCACCCATTTTCCTGTAAATGACTTTATTTTATCTTTATAGCTGAATATTGTGAATATATAACACATTTTCTTTACCCATTCATCTATTGAACAGCATCTAGGTTGGTTCTGTGACTTTGCTATTGTAAATAGAGAGATGGTGGAAATATTAGTCTGGCCACTACAGGAATTTCTATGAATGTTCATCAAGAAACTAAAACCAGGGCCATATGTTCCAGCCATACCATTACTGGGTATATACCCAAAGGAATCAAGAAGTTAAACCACTGAGATATTTGCATATTTTAATCTCTCTATCATTTTTTATTTGGTTTTGGTTTTTTATAATCAGGGTTTCACTTACGCATTCACGTAGCCCAGGCTCTCCTGAAATTCGTGATGTAGCCCAGGCTAGCTTCAAACTTGTAGTAGTCCTCCAGAGTGCAAGGAGTACAGATCTGAGCCAGCCTTCAGTTTACCTCTTTAGACAGATGTTTTTATCTCACTTACAGGATGTTAATCCAGTTAGCTGAGGCCTCAGGAAGGCCTTGAAGGTCATACAGTTAGAGCCATTGTCTGCTGGCTTCTGACCCAGAACCTTTTCCGTTAGTCACTAGGACGTTTACCTGCCTGACATTACATGTAATGTAATATGTAATGAGAGCGTAATGTGCTAGGAAGAACTCATGCTCTATACGCCTATTCCTAGGGCTTAGAGTCTGACCTAGAGTCCACTGCTGGGTCATATTGAACTAGACCCATCACCTTGTTCTGCCCATAATGCAATAGGAAAAATGTCCTGAGAATCAAATGAACTAAAGTGTGTAGCTCATAGCAGAGTGACAGATGTAGTGTGAGCTGCAAGTCAGCCATTGTTGTCAAGAACTGCATTAGCAGCTTCATAGCTCCCAGTTTCTTCCCTTGGGGTCCTGAACTGCTGGCCAGTCAGAGGATTAGGGACAAGCCTAGGCCAGGAAAGTATGATTGTCCAGGATCCCTGTTCTCTGACCTGCCTCTATATGGAAAGCTCCTCCCCCTGTCAGGTGGGCACTCTTGCCTTTTTTCAACAACCAGAACCATAACTCAGCTGCTTGGGTCAAAGACGATCTCATACTCCAGAGGAACTGGTTAGTCTGGAACCCTAGGCAGGGCCCTTGCTTGCTATGAATCTTGATCAGCATGTCTCACAGAAACTGGCAGCTTTGAGCACCCACACCAGGGACTGCTGCTGTAACAACAGAAGCATGGACATCTGTGCATGTGGACTGAGGCTGGTTTGACCCGTCCTTGTCCCTCCTGGATCCCTGTTATTCATATGAGTACAGAGACCAAGGGGACATTTGAGGAGAAAGTGAAGCATCACCTGACCTCTGAATCCGGTCCCTGTGCGTGCTGGATAGCCCCACAAGCTAGAGATAAGATTGCCTTCACTTGGCTTGGCTCCATGAACATTTCTCTCAGAAGTGCTCCCTGGCAGAGTGGAGATTCATGCAAGGAGGACAGGGCTGTCAGGATGCTCTTGTCCCTCTCAGGGTCACAGTCAGAAGCAGAACACGTTCCCTCCAGGGAAATTACAGAATCAAGTGCAAGGGAGCCTGGACATGGAGGACAGGTCAGGCTGTGAGTTCTTAAGAATACTATGCCCTGAAATGGCCCATAGTGTTCATAGTCAGATCTCAGCTCCTCCTAGACCAAGGCCATCTAAGGCCACTTTTGTCCTGGCCCTGAAGCTTGACAAAGTCCTGGTTGGAAGGTGTTTCTAAGCGCAAGGACCCTTGGCCATTCTATTGAGGTGGTTCTGCTCTTCCTTGCCCATGGGTAACTCCAAGACCCCGATTCCTAGGCTGTAACTTAATTCTCTCTGCACATGTTAACAACCACGAAAGAAAACTCCAGGAGCTGAAACACATAGAAAGAAATCCTTTTGGATAATCTGATAATGCTCTGTCACTGCCTCTGCTACCTGAGTCTGTGGGCATAATGTTTTCCAGAAACTTCCATGTCCTCTAAGTATGCCATTTAGTACAGACTGCTGAAATTATTTCTTTATATATCCATGATCTTTCCTTCCAGACTATGGGCTCCTTGGAAGGAGCGGTTCACTGTAGTTACCTCTTTACTGTAGCTCCTCTCCATGCCTGGAACACAGGTACTTGGAGAGCCTTTGTAAGGTGGGTATGGGCAGGGACAGAGACAGGATGGAAGCATTATGCACAACCCTCAGTAGCTAGTGCTAACGTAGGCCATCTGTTTGCAACTGATCATGTACCAAGAACAGCTTGATGCAGGTTGTGCTGGTGAGCCTTGCCCTGGGGCACAGTAGAGAGGCAGTTCAGAAATTCTTCTTGGGCTTCATTGTCCTCTGACAGTGTCAGATTTCCTATGCCCTCACTCAAAGCAATGTTTGTGCCTTCAGGAGGCTGGGTCAGGTAGGTGGGGATGAATTGCTACAGGATAGGGGCCCCAAGAACCTTCTCTGTTGAAGTATACAGAATAAGGTCATAGGCCTGAGTGGCTTTGGTATACAAACAGGTGTGGCCTCCCTAGCTGATGGCATAGAAATAAATCACCCAGATGCTGCCTTGGATCAAAGAACGGTGGAGACTAGGACTTGGGAAATGGAAGTGAGAAGATCACATATACATCTCCAGTGGTCTGCGTGGGATTTGTGTCTGAACTCGAGGGTAGGCAAGCTCCTAAGTCCTGGAACTCCTGAAGGACACTGCCAAAAACAAGCCAGACAAACAGAAGTTCTTACCATGAGTGAGGTGAGACACAATGAAGAATGTGGCCACCTGTACTTGGTCTTGGACTTCTAGCATGAGCTCTGTGGGCAGATAGTGATGAGGGACCAGGAGAGCCCTCTGCTGGGTATCACTGGCATTCAGCCAGGTTGTATGCTGATCTGCCCTATGAGCTGTTCCCACTCCATTCTGCACACTGATTTCAAGACAAAGCGGGACTGTAGAGATAGAGAGGCTGGAACAATGTCAGATGCCTCTTGGGGTGATTGAGCTAAAAGAAACCCTTAGGGTTCTAGCACCTTAGTTTTGCTAATGGAGAACCTGCTGTTGTAAGTTTAGATATGTTTGCATGTGGTTACACAGCTAAGAACAGAGCTAGATATAGCCAAGTCTCATGCTTTGAGTACCAGTGTTCATCTGAAGCCTGCAGTGATCATCAGTCCTGAGTGTATAAGCCTGGGTCATTCACAGACATTAGCCTTAAGAGCTGGGCTGTTGGACCAGCAGAGGATTCTAGTGGACATTTAGTTTATATCACTATCTCACTGATTCTCACAACTACCATACAAAGCAGAAACTCCTATAGGTGAAGAATTGTGGTACAGAGAGATCAAGTGACTTGTCTAAAGCCATCCAACTACCAGCTTCTAGTCACAGAACTTCAATTCAGATCTGTCTTCAGAACCATTGTAGCTATCAATGTCTCAGCATGGTTCCTGTAATCCAAATACTGTTCTGGGCCCCTGCATGTATTAATTTAACTGTCTTTATGATGTTAGTTGAGTGTTATTATCACATGTAAAGGAAGGACATTAGGCACAAGGAGGTTAAATACCTTTACCAAAGTCATATAACTGACTCTGGAGCAGAGGGCAGATTTTAAACCTAAATTTTCTGAACAGAAAAATTCACTGTTAATTCTGGACTACACTTGGTGAGCAGTTGTTGGATGGATGCAAGGATGGGAGGATGGATGGTGAGATGGATACAGGAATGGATGGATGGATGGGTAGATGGGTGGATGAGTGGATGTATGTATGTAGGGATGCAGGAATGGATGCAGGGATGGATGAATGGATGCATGGATAGGTGAATGGATGGTGAGATGGATGCAGGAATGGATGAATGCAGGAATGGGTGGATGGATGGATGGATGGATGGATGGATGGATGGATGGAAAGACATACAGAAGTAACAGCTGGTGGATCTTCAACAGTGCTGCCAGTGCACAGTGGTCTGGTGGGTAGGTAGAGTCCTTCCATTCCTGACAACAGTGTGTGTCCTTTCCTCATGAACAAACTGAATCTGCTTAGCTGTGCTGGACCTGGCTGGAATATCAATTTATTCTAACTCTGGGTGACTCATCTCCATGCCTCCTGCCCTCCCTTTCTTCCTCCTGCTGTCTCCCTGATCACCCTACCCTGCTCATGAATTAAAGATGCTAAAGGGGCTGTAGTTCACAATAAAGGCACCTCTTTCATGCTCATCTTGGACAAATCAGGACTGTCTGTGAGCATTTCTTGGCTTTAAGGCTTTAAGACAAGAGAGCCTCAGAATGAGTTTTCCAGCTGCCTTGATAACCTCATGGCAAAGACAAGAACTGAGGGTTTTTTTTCTAGTGCTGTGCATACATCTGTTGCATAGGCACTTTCCTGATGTCACTCACTCCACCATCACCCTGATGTCATAGGTTTAGACCTTTAGGGATGTTGGCAGGAGGAGCTCAGTGCCTTAGGTTAGCCCTGCCATCTCCCAACAGTTTCGATGAGGGTAAGGCTAGGATACCTTTTAGCTCCAAGACAAGGAGGCAAAGTTAGCTGTTCAAAGAAGCAGGGACTTATCAAAGGCCAATGAGAAGCAAGGGGCTGATGTATCAGAGAGGAAAAACACCAGTGGGAAAGCTGGGAGGTGGGGGCTGTCCATTGAGCTAGTGACTCTGCCGTGAATTAGATAGTAACCTTGGACAAGTCACTCCTCATTTTGGAGCCTGAGTAAAGCAATCAGTTGGGACCTAGATGATTTCTGACTTAAGATGCAGCAAATGAAAGTAGTTTATTCAGTGTCCTGAACTTGAATTCCAGCTATGCCTGTATGGGTGTGCACAGCATTCTGTCTAGTCCAGGTTCTAACTTAGAAAACAGAGGAGGCTATTCGGAATATTTGGATTTTGTTGTTATTTGTTTGGTTAGCTTTTTGAGAAACAGGTCTTATGCTCTAGCCCAGGCTGGCCTTGACCTCATAGTGATTCTCCTGCCCCTGCCTGCCAAGTACTTGGATTATAACCGTGTACCACCTGGTTCATTCTGAATGTTTGAAACAGAGAAAACCTAATCCAGAGAGTTGGAGAGTGGATGTTGGAAATAACAGGGACAAATCAGAGATGGTAAGTATAACAGGAAGCCACTGTTGGAAGCCACTGCTCATGGCTAAGACTGCATTATAGGGCCCTCCTTTCCCTCTGGCCCTGTATTTCCAGAAACATTTGAAAATAAAAACCCCTGACTCCCCTTCCCCTCATTTTTAAATTTAATTTATTTTTTTTACTTATTCACTTTATATTCTGCTCAATTTCCCCCTCCTGGTCATCCTCTCCCACAACTTCTCCCATGCCCCCCTTCTCCTCTGAGGATGTTGAGGACCCCCTGGATGTTTCCCCCCTGGCACTTCAAGTCTGTGTGAGGCTAGGTGCTTCCTCTCCCACTGAGGCCAGACAAGGCAGCCCAGATAGTAGAACATATCCCATGTACAGGCTATGGCTTTTGGGATAGCTTCCATTCCAGGTGTTCAGGACCCACATGAAGGTCAGGCTGCTCATGTGCTACATATGAGCAGTTAGGCCTAGGTCCAGGCCTAGGATTGTTTTTTGGTTTGTGGTTCAGACTCTAAGAACCCCAAGGGTCCAGACTTTGTTGGTCTTCCTGTGGAGTTCCTAACCCCTTTAGGGCCCACAATTCTTCCTCCTATTCTTTCATAAGAATCCCCAAGCTCCATCCACTGTTTGGCTGTGGGTGTCTGTATCTGTCTGAGTCAACTGCTGGGTGGAGCTTCTCAGAGGACATGCTCCTGTCTGCAAGCATAACAGAATATCCTTAATAGTGTTAGGGATTGATGCTTCCCCATGGAGTGGGTCTCCAGTTGAGCCGGTTATTGGTTGGCCATTGACTCAGTGTCTGTTCCCTCCCCCATGTCTGCATTAGTTGTAGACAGGATACATTTTGAGTTGAAAGTTTTGTGGGTAGATTGGTATCCCTATTACTTCACTGGGTTTTGGTATCCCTATCACTTCACTGGGGTTCCTGTCTGGCTACAGGAGGTGGCCTCTTCAGGTTCCATATCCCAAGTGTAGTGAGTCACAGCTAAGGTCACCCCCACTGATTCTTGGGTTATCCCAGGTCTCAATCTCATCTTAAAGATGGCCCCCAACCTCCTCACCCCCCCTTCAGTTGCAGATTTCCATTCATTTTCATGGCCATCTAGACATCTCTCCTGTCCCTTCCCACACCTGATTGTAAATCCCCCCTTCTTCTCCTCATACCCCTCCCTCCCAGTTCCCTTCTTCCATCTGCCTCTTATGACTAGTGTATTCCGCCTTCTAAGTGTGACTCTCCCTTCTTAACCCCCTCTAATCTTGTCCAGTATCTCCAACATTGGATCTAGCTGGAAACCAGCTGATACAGGAGAGAGGCCGCTGAAGGCACACTCTATCTACCTGCTTTCTCAAATGTGGAACGGAAATGGATGCAGTGCCTACTCCATATTGCTGGTGTGAGCATTACAGACAGAGGCATGTGAGGTCCTACTGTGGTGTTTGGCTCAGTGGCTCAATGATCACTCCTCACAGCTAGGCTTTGGTGGTTCTGGCCTCTGTAGCTGTGTGGGAAATGCTTCTGCTGGGAGGACAGGTCTGAGTTCTTACAGCCAAGGGGAACAACAAGAGTAGAGAAGGCTCTTCCACTGCTCCACAGGCAACACATGTTAAATAACAGATGCTATACTCAGTCCACAAGACAGAAGTGCAAAAGGTAATACTGAAGCAGACAATGAACTGGATGATAATTTTTGTAGTTGAATGTTTAAAGAAAAAAAAAAAAAAAAACGCTGGGCGGTGGTGGCACAAGCCTTTGATCCCAGCACTTGGGAGGCAGAGACAGGTGGATTTCTGAGTTCGAGGCCAGCCTGGTCTACAGAGTGAGTTCCAGGACAGCCAGGGCTACACAGAGAAACCCTGTCTCAAAAAACAAACAAACAAACAAACAAAAAACAATTTCAAAATAATTTGCATAGTTAAAGGTGTATCCAAAGAGACCCAGCTGTGCCACAGTCCACCAGCGCTCTTTTCATCCTTCTCCTGCATTGACAGTAGATGCCTCTCATGGCTCCAGTTTCCTCGCCTTCTCTTGACTCTGGCTTAGGGAGTTCTCAGCACTAAGGGAGACTTTGTCCTAAACGTTTTCACATCTCTTTCCAGTCACGGGCATTCCACTCATCGCTCTGTCATCTGCCTCCTCAGCCTACTCTGTTCCCTGGGTGACCTCCTTGTTGCTCCCTCCTCACCAGCTGAACCTAGCCTTAGCCCATGGTAGCAAGACAAGTAAGTGTCCTGCTGCCCCATGCCTCTGGGCATTGCTGTGATGAGTGCTCCAGCCAGGCCACTCCTTTCCCTGTCCCTCTCTCACTTCCACAGGTCTATAAGTAGCCACTACTTTTATGACTCCCATCCCTGAATGCCTCCAGGCCTCATTCTGTCTTTCATCCAGTCTTCAGCTGTATAAATAGTTCTCTCAAAGCAGTTCTGGGTACCACCTGGTGGAGGGTGCTATGGCTGGGTAGAGGGAGTCCAGGGCCTTTATGCCACAGGGCGGTAGAAGCAAAGTGTACTCACACCTCTCAGCTGAAAACTGTCTCACTTCCATGGTGACTGTGAGCTGCTTCCCTCGGTCGGTTTGCAGAGTTCATGGTAAGAATAACAGAATATGTTAATAGAGATAAGAACAACGTCTCCTTTGTGGGCTCATTACAGAGGCTGAACGATAAACAAGCTCCACAACTAGTAAGAATCACTTAGCAAAGTGGCTGGCATGTCTAATCATCCCACTTCAGGTCAGGAACGCGTGTGCCCCTGGAACTCCTGCACCAGGTGTGCCGTCCCACGAGGAGCTGGTCACACAGTCAGCTTCCCACCACATGCAGGAGATAAGGTTGGAATGCGCTAGACAGGAAGGACATTTATTTAGATGCCCTCCCTCTTGGAACCTAAAGCCTACTCAAGGCAAATTAAAGGGTTTTAATGGACAGTGTTTTATTCTAGTCAAGAGAAAATCCAGAGCAGCAAGGTCAAGGTAGCCCTGCTGCTGTCATGAAGGAAGGGGTAGGTTGCTTGGGAACATCAGACAGAGCTGTTGGGTATTTGGACATAGCTAGACTGGGTTGAATAGTCAGCTTGAACATGGTAAGGTGGAGGGCACATTGGGTGGGAAGGAGAGAAATAGGGATGTCTGGAGTGGCTTCAGTACCCAGGTTTGGCTAACCCTGCAGACAGACGCGGGGCTACAGCGGCCCCTCCAACTCCTGCCTGGACTAGGGTGTTCCGCAGCAATAGCCGGTTTCAGAAACCGGGGAGGGAAGAGGAGGCCGCACTCCACCAGGGAGGCTAGAGCCTGCCAAGCAAGCTGGTACTGGAATTATTTGCAGTCCATATGCCAATTTGCTTTGTCATTGCCTGGCTATTTTTAGAAGCCTCTGGCGTATCTAGGAAACCAGAATCTGTTGACTGTGTTTCTTCAGGGCGAGGAGTGTGATTATTTCCCAGAGATGCTGGAGGAATGTGCGAGGTCGGGCTGTAGGAAGGCGACCTCCCCTCCTTGGGTCAGGACTCGCGTGCTGACAGTGCCCACGGGGCTGCTGTCCTCCCCTCCCACGGGGCTCATTTCTAACCTATCTGCTGTGAGTTCAAGGTCCGACTGAAACATAAGCAGGGGTTGGGCGCTTTCTTTGGGCTCAGAGATCTGTTCAGAGGGTTCAGACAGGTTCCCCTCTTATGATCCCCAGAACAGCAGGTTGGTATTGTTCCAGGAACCTCGGGGCAAAACTATCCTTTGTTCCCTCTTCCTAAGGCAAATTAGAGATCAGAGAGAAGGGTTGTTACTGGTAGGGTTGGGTGTTTCTAGACCCATGCCCTCTTATTCAAGGACTTGAAGTAAATGCCCAGATTCGCAAAAGTAGCAAGGGAACTTTGTTTAAAGCTAATCATGGAAAAGATCAGAGTACACATGAGTGAAGATGCTCACAGCCCCTGCTTGTTGTTTGGGGATTCCGTTTATGGAGTTCAAGAGAAGGAGGAGTTTGGCTACTAAGGGACGCAATGAGGGTGGTTCTCTGTTTTGATTGATAGAAGAAGGTCATATGATGTTTTTTCTACTGGGCATGTCCGTTCCCATAAAGACTCCGATTGAATCCTATGCATGCCCAATTATGCATAGGTGTAAGATAATAAATCAGGGTTCTCCCTAATGGTCATTTGAGGACACAGTTTTGCCTTCTAGTTCCCATATCCCAAACCTGTTCAGACTAGATTAGGTCCTCTTACCCTGCGGCTTAGGTATATCGTGAGTATATTTGAAGGTAAACTGTTCCAAGATTGATGGTCATTAAGGAGACAAGAAATGTATCCCATTGTTCAGAAGGCATATACAGGTAGCCCGATGCAAAGAGGGGAATAGTTCATTCAGGTAAAGGTAGACTGTCAAATGCATTATTAGATGGGTGTGTACATAACCTAATTCAAGAAGAGTCTCAGGTTACTGAACTATTCCCTATGCTTTCTTAGTATAGTGACAACTGAGCTCTTAACAGGGACCTTAAAATACTCCGTTCCACACACATCCGTCTACTTCAAGGGCAGTGCCACTTGTGCCCAGAGACACAGGCAGCACTTCTTTCAAATCCATCCACGTCCTGCCAGCCCTGAGACACCAGAGAAGTCACAATCATTCACTGGGTTCATTCTTTGATAAGATTCTTGGTGAGGGGCTCCAGCCTGGTTTTGACCAGAGGAACTATACTTGTGAGAGCCTTGTATTTGACAGTAGATAAGTGTGCACGGCTCGCTTCAGGAATAGCAGTCTGGATTAAAGCCCTCTTTTGTAAGAAACAAAATGGAGCACTTAGACCAAAACCCAGCTCTTTACCATGGTATTTCAGGGCTTACCCCATGAGACTTGCTTCTGTGCCTTCTCATACCACACCTGGTGCCCTCAGGGTGACAGCCCTGCTGGCCTCCTGTCCACCATTTTGAGATAGTTTTCCCTGCACTATCTCCTCCCAAGGTCACTTAAGGATTATAGATAATTTTGAGTGCAAAACCTTTTGTAGGAAGGAGTGAGAAAGGTCATGTTTCTCCCATTCATACCCTCATGGTGGTCTCTGAGGCAAGGAGACATTTTCTCTCAGCTTTTCTTTTAGCCAGAACAGACCTCCCATAACATGGTCTCAGTTCTCTCAGCATTTGAATCAGTAGCAGAATATCTGCTGAATAAGTATCAGGAGCTATTCTAAGTAACTGTAGCCCAGTCCTCATAATGTGACCACTACAGTTTCTTCTTGGAGTGGGGGACTTGCATGGATGAGCAGGAAGTCTTCCAATAAAGACTGTGTGTTCCATCTACATTTCTAAGCCAATGCTTTTCATTTCCTTTTCCTGCCTTATTGTGTTGTCCGTTTCAGTGCAGTGTAGACTACAATGGTGGATAGATGTGCTAAAAACAAATGTTCTTTGTCTTCACTTTTAAGTGTGATGCTAGCTGTAGGGTTTTGTAGATACCTATTTTCTAGTTGATAAAATCTGCTAATGTTTATTGTATTTTTAGGTAATAATGGGTATAAGATTTTGCTGAAAGTCTTTGCTGCATCTACTGAAATGAGTGCAGGCTTCTTTTTAATACAATGAACTACACAATGAAAACTTGCTATAGAGTTTATTGATGATTTGTTCCTTGAATTTGGAGAAAGATTGAACAGTAGAAATACCATTTATTCAATAGAGACCCAGGGTCTTCTAGTTATTTGTTACTTTTTAATGAGTTTTGGCTGCATGTAATGTCTTTTAAGAAATGGCTTCATCATGCAAATTTATTAATATAAGGATACTTTTATTTCTATGATACCCAGCTTTTTTTGTTTTAAGATTTATTTGTATGTGTGTTTGTATGTATGTCATGTGTGTACAGATGTGAAGCTGTCCACATTTCCTGTCACTGGAATTGCAAGTGGCTGTGAGTGGCTCTATATGGGTGTGGGAACCAACTCTGAGTTCTCTCAAAGAGCAGAAAGCGCTCTTAATGGCTGAGTCATTTCTTTTCAATTTTTTTTTAAACATTTACTTATGTATTTGTATGTGCATGTGTGTTCGTGCATATTTCTATGTGGAGTTCCTGTGCTACAGTGCCTGCATGAAGTTCAGAGAATACTGTGTAGGACTCAGTTCTCTCCTTCCACCACATGGAGCTTGGAGCTGCCAGCACCTTGGCCTACTGAACCATCTCACTGGCTACTCACACCCTTTGGAAGTACTCAGAGGCTATGGTGGAAGCAGGCCTTCGTATCACCTTTATAAGGAAAACTTTTGGTTGCATTTGTTTTTGCTTTCTGCTTTCTGTTTCACTAATCTTTATTATTTCTTCTCTGCTGGTACTTTGGTTTTAATTATCTTTTCCCTAGTTTCTTAAGGAAGTGGCTTAGATCATTGATTTTAGTTGTTGTTTTTTTTTTAATAGTAAATTATCTGATGTCATAAGTTAACCTCTGAATGTTCTTTTAGCTTTACAGAAGAGCAAGTTCTGGTGCCTTGGGTTCATTCTTTTTCTCAGTTTTAAGTTTTTTTCTTTTTTCTTGTGATTTTTTTCTTTGATCCATGAAAAGTGTATTATTTGTTCTGCTAATATTTGACTGCTTTTATTGACTCTCTAAATTTTATTTCTAATGGACCTTTTATGGTTGAAGAAAAGAATTTGTCATTTTTAGTCCATTTTAATAAATTGGGACTGGTTTTATAACCTAGTATATGACCTGTCTTGGTCAATGGTTTCACACACATGCACCTGTGTGTTATGCAGTTTATGTGAATGAAGCAGGGATGGTTGATGGGATTGTTCCAGCTTCCACAACCCTACCAATTTTCAGTCTTCCTTTTCTGACTTGTGCTGATGGAACAGTGTCTAACCCTAGCAATGGTTTGTTCATTTCTCCTTCCATTCCTATCAGTTTGTTTCTCGTGTTTTGAAGCCTTCCATTTCTATCAGTTTATGTTCCTTGTGTTTTGAAGCCATATTATTGGTGCATATGCAATCAGTATTGTCACATTCCTTTGATGCAGTTACTTGGTTTTTAATCACACAATATTCTGTGCCTTTCATGATAGTCCTTGTTCGGAAATCTGTCTCATATAGAATCTCTAGTTTTGTTTTGATCAATGTTTTTGGTGTATCTTTTCCTGTCCTTTGAACTTATTGATATTTTCATATTTCAAATGCTTTTTTATAGATGGCATGTAGCTGGGTCTTGCTATTTCTCTTCCAATATGATAACCTCCTCTGATTTTTAATTGAAGTTTTAAGCCACTTATATTTAACAAAATACTGATATAGTTTAGTTTAATCACACTAGCTTATGATTTTTACTTGTGTTGTAATACTTTGTTCTTGATTTCTCTTTGTTTTATTTTGAATATTCTATTTAACCTCATTATTGGTATATTATCTGTCTTTTATTTTCAAGTTCTGTTCTGTGCTTTATAATATACTTAACAACATATCAGTGTTTACCTTTATAGATTATAACATCTTGTGTGCAATATAAATGATCGTATGACTACATATTTTTCCTACCTTCTTTATTTTGTAATATATTCATGTTTTTACTATATCTTATAAATCCTATGATAAAAGACTTTTTGCTCTAAATAGACAACATTTTCATAGAAAATTTTAAAACAAGTGAAAATGTGTTTTGAGTTACTCACTCACATATCTTCTATTCTCAGTGATTTTCATTCCAGTGAAAAGATGCAGATTTCTAACTTGGATCATTTTCTTCTTCCCTGGAGAACCTTGTTTGTTTGTTTGTTTCTTATAGACATATCTAGTAGTGACAAATTACCTCAATTTTAATATGAAGTATTTGTTTTACTTTCATTTCTGAACTTTTCCCTTGACCTATAATTCTAGATTGACAGTTTTTCATGTCAATCTTTACAGATATCACTGTCTTCTGGAGAGCATACTGTTTGATAATGAAGTCGCCACCTTGTCTTTGTTCCCCTTTATATCCCATATTATATAATATCCCTTTGCAACTGGCCAATTTCAAGAACTTTTCTTTTTATCACTGATTTTCAATGATTTGGTTATAATGTGCCTTCATTGATACACTTTTTCTTTATCCTACTGAATAATCATTAAATTTTTTGAATCAGTGGATTTGTAGATTTTGCCAATTCTAATCATTTCTTCAATTTTTTTATTTGTCCCCTTTCTGCCAGGGGATTCCAGTTGCATGCATGTCAGAGTCTTTGTTAATATCCTACATCTGGTGCTATCTGTGTCCCTTTTTATTTTTCTACTCGCTGGTTATTTTCAGATTTTTTAGATTTGTGTTTCTTCACACTGCTGACTCTTCTGCTATGTCTGATCTGCTGTTTATCTTATTTTCACAGGTTTTCTTTTCCGATACTATTTTTTTTTCGTTTCCAAGTATTTCATTGTGGTCATTTTCTTTTGGGTGTGTGTATTTATGTGTATGTGGTATGCAACTGTGTGTGCGCACATGTACATGTTAGTGCACATACATGTGTGTAAAGGTGGAGATCAGAGGTTGATGTCAGGTGTCTTGGCCAACCACTCTTCACCTTATTCTTTGAGATAAAGTCTCACTGAACCCAGAGCTAAGCAAGCTGGCCATCAGGGAGATCCACACTCCCCTCGGCAGTTCAGTTACAGTCCCATGTCACTGTGCCCTGCTTTTATGTGGATGCTGTCGATCATGGCAGGCACTTAACCAAATGAGTCATCTTCCTACCCCTGGGGCCATTTTTCTACCTTCCTTTTTCGTTCCCATCATGCTCACGTTTTCCTCTAGCTCTTGAGCGTGCGTATTATGTCCCTTACGGTAGTTCTAACATTCTCCTCTGCCATCACCTCAGTCATGCCTGAGTCATTTTTAGGGGATTGATTTTTCTTCTGATTACCAGTCAGTTTTTTTTCTTTTTCTTGATATATTTGTTTGTTTATGTAGTGTTTTGGTTGGATTTGGTTTTTTAGAACAGTATCTTACTATATCATGCTAAGCAGCCTCAAACTCACTATACAGTACAGGTTGACCTCTGAGTAATTATCCTCAGGCCTCAGCCTTCCGGTTACTGGTGTGATGGTTGTGTGCCACCATGTCTTGTATCATCATCATCATCATCATCATCATCATCATCTGCTAGACTGGTGGGCTTTGTTCTCTGGTAGGGCGTATACAACGAGATCAGTTTGATGCTTTTAAAGCCAAAGTAGGACATTTAGTGTCTCCTTTTGTTTGAGGTTAATTTAGTCCGATTACATAGGGTGGTCATTCCAGTTTTGTTTTTTGTTTTTTGTTTTTTGTTTTTTTTTTTTTTGAGTTGCTGTGATAAATACTGTGAGCAAACGCAACTTGGGGAGGACAGGGTTTATTTCAGCTTACAGATAAATGGAAGTCAAGGCAGGAGCTTGAAGCAGAGCTCATGCAGGAATGCATGGTTCACTTTCAATTGTGAGCTCAGCTAATTTTTTTATATAACCCATGTCTACCTGCCTAGGAATGATAACACCCACCGTGGAATGGGTCCTCCAACTTCAGTTAGCAATCAAGGAGACATCCACAGGCCACTCTGATAGAAGCAAGTCTTCAGTCAAGTTTCCCTCTTCAGACGTATGTCAAGTTGACAACCAAAATTATCTATCTGATGTGGTAACTTTCTGAAAATTATTTGATGCTTTGAAAATTTACCATGAAGCTCAGACTTTCTGGCCCTGGGATCATTAACTCTAAGCCCTGGTTCAGCTATGGAGGTTTTCATACTGCTTTGTAGTGGTTCCATCTCCCGATTCATGGGGTTTACTCTGTGTGTGTTCCAATCAGGATGTTAATAGAACACTTTAAGCCCTCCAGAGCACCTTTTGGTGTCAACTTTGAGCATTCCAGCCTTCTCACCTGCTCCAATTCCAAAAATTTGGGGCTGTGTTGGTTTGAGTTCCTTTTCCTTGTGCCAAGCCTGGGAATTGGGGAATGGCAGTAGAATGGGGAGGTTATTGTCCACTGTTTGAAAGCATCCTTTTTCATATGTTCCATGGCATTTTAGTTGTTTAAAGACAAGAAGATAAACTGAGCCCTCACCATGTGTTTGTAATATAACATGTACTTTCATGTCTCCTTATTGTAAAATTAAAGAAACCAAGACACAGAGAGCTGATGTCATTTTACCAAGAAACATGCTTTGTAAAAGGCAGAGTTCTTATTTGAGCCCTGGTCAGCTGTCTTCACTAAAGTGTCAGTTCCTTGCCTGTCTTGGCACATGGGAGTGGTACTGAATAAATGTGGAATGGATGAAGAAATGGTTGATCTAAGACTGAAGGGAACCCTTTCCAGGATGGGGAGAGGAAGCACTCCGCCTTTCCTACACCCCGGTTGTGGCTGGGTTTATACTCATCCCAGCAGAATGGCCTCTGCCGATTAAAAAGCTCTGGAGGCTCCAAGCCGCAGCAAATATTTCTCTTCTTCCTCCTCCGTACACCTTGTAGACACCCCTGTGCGTAAGCAGCAGCTGCTGCTGCTTTCGAATACCAAATCTGCTGTCTGGCTCCCACATTGAAACATATCATTTTAATCATGTTCTTTCAAGCCAGGCAGCCAATTTGCATTACAAAAGTCAAATTCCTTTCCCTGGTGGCAGCCATGCAAAAGGCTTGGTTTGCATCTCACTCTTGCCCAGGGTGGAAGTTCTAGATGAGTTTGAGCTCATCGTGGTCCAAGCCAGCACCACCTTCCCACCCTCCCTACTTCCTACCCTGCATTCTTTAGGCTGATGGAGGAAAGGGAGCCAGAATTCTCTCCCAGTGTTCTCCTTATCCAGAACCACAGGTCTATTTCAGATGATGCCAGAGCAATTGATTGAAAATTATATGCTCATTTTTCCATCTGCATAATTTTGCATATTTATTTAATGGCCAAGTAAACTCATTTGGAGTCCCTCATTGCTTCTCTTTCCCTCCTACTATTGACTTATCTTCTAGGTCTGGCTCAGCTCTTGTGGTCTCTGTTCCTACAGGGGAGACAGGCATTTCCCAGGAGGCCTCTAAAAAGCAGCCCTCGTCCAGTCTCTTGCAGTTTGACCCTTTGTCCTGTGACCCAAAGTTGTCCAGGTCAGCTAAGGTCTGAACCAGGTTAGGTGGCTGGAAAAAGTAGAAGGCGAGGCTAGACTTGCTTGTCAGGAAGATTTCAAGTAGACATGTTGTCCAGCCACCCTGCAGACGAGTGTGTCCCTGGGGACTAAGCTGCTGTCACTGTGGGTAATTGGATTCCTGCTCCCCAGCAGGACCGGCACTGGTAACCTTTAGGATTAATTACTCCAGTCGACCTCAACTGCCTGATCTGGCCAGCTGTCTTCCCAGCTCTTGATCAAAATGCCCCAGGGGCTCAGTGATGAGAGACTATCTGGGCAGGAGCAAGCCTGAGAGATGCTCACATAGGTTTGCTGTCTACTTGAGGATGATGGTGTCCCTCAGTCTAAAGCCTGTTCCACCCACAGGCCTTTCTGAGGCAATTAAAGGGACCATGCAGTACAAGGTAGTTATGATGTCAACAGCTATGCTGAAAAGGAATCTCAAGCTGCTGACCCACCCGCCAGGTGCTTGGAGAAGGTATCCAGTGGCTATGTTTCTTAGGGAGATGGCTGACTTTGGAAATGTCTTACAGTGGAAAGCTATAGTTGGCTCCCAGGCCACCAGATATTCACTCCTGCTGTGCTTAATCCCCAGAACATAGATTTGAAATAGGGAGATGGAGAACCAGTACGGCATACCAAGAGCGCCTGAGATCTGTGGCCAGGGTAGCAGCGGTAGCTGGAATCCATGGAGTGCTTATTAGGAGCAGGCACCCAGCCTGCTGTTACCTCAGTCTGTCCTCACAACAAGCCTGGAAAGGGCGTGCTGTTAGGACCCCCCCCCCCCATGTCCTAAAGGAGAAAACAAAAACAAGCCTAGACTTGTTGCCAGTGGAGACTACACAGCTGCTCATGGCAGGGCATTCAAAGCACGGCATGTCTGTCAACCAGGCCTCCTGACTCTTAGAGATCCTGCAAGGAGAGTCATTTGTAGCCAGGGGTGTAGGAAAAAAAGGCAGGGACCATGGTGACAGAGAGGCTTGTAAACTTTGGCACAGAAAACAGCTCTATCCCCCTCTCATCTAAGTTTCCGAATAGGATGACAATCAAGTGCTAAGGTACCCCATCTGACCAGTTGTCTCTCTCCTCACTACGAAAATCAATAATCTGTCAATCAGAAAATCCATGTTAACGCCTAGTGTCTGTTCCTCAGTTTGACTGGGAGGGTGGCCAACCCTGTGCCCATCAGCGAGGCCCTCCTACACCACCCTTTACTCCATCCGGCCTCCACAGTTGGCAGTGAGCAGTGGATCACAAAAAGACTTTCCTGGAAAGCCTGATTGGCCACTCATTTGTTTCCGCTGCCACCTCCCCACCCCACCCCCAGATGGCAATGGGCGTTGCCATGACAACATAATGGGAAGCAATCACACCTATTGTGGGGCAGGACTGATGACTTGCATGAAAGACCATGTGTGGGGCTGAGGAGGAGGAGAGAGAAACATAGACCTTCTTGTGCCCAGGAAGAAAGGATGTTAATTCAGAATTGAGAAGCTGCTTTTGAGATTCTAAACTCCACCAATGCCAGTGGAAACCTCCTTCTCGTCACTGGCCAGATCACATGTTTCTCCTACTGGAAAGAGAGAAAGAAAGAAAGAGAGAGAGAGAGAGAGAGAGAGAGAGAGAGAGAGAGGAAGGAAGGAAGGAAGGAAGGAAGGAAGGAAGGAAGAAAGGAAGAAAGAAAGGAAGGAATGAAAGAGAGAAAGGAAGAAAGAAAGGAAAGAAGAGAGAGGGAGAGAGAGAGAGAGAGAGAGAGAGAGAGAGAGAGAGAGAGAGCGCCACAAGACTGGAGTTTAGACTTATTTTAACCTAAAACTTAAGTCTGTTGAGAAGCTTCCTGTTGCTTATGGATTTTTAAAAGTTACTATTATTTTTATTCTCTCATCCTTTTCTGCACATGTATCTGTGCAGCAACAGGATGGCTAATAGGCTGGATGAAGAAGGTTCCCCAGAGAATGGATTAGGAGAAAGGTTTTGATCTCCCTCCCCCTGCCCTGTGTGTGTGTGTGTGTGTGTGTGCCTCTGTGTGTGTGTGTGTGTGTGTGTATGTACACACCTGCACAAGTGTATGCCTTTGTAGAGGTCAGAGGTCAATGCTGAGTGTATTCTTCTGTCAATCACTGCCTACCTTATTTTTAGATACAAGAATCTCTTACCAAACCTGGTGCTTGGTTAGATAGACTGGCTGCCATCAAGCTCCAAGGATCCACCTGTCTCTGTCCTCCCACCTCAGTGAGAGCTACAGATGTAAGTACGCTACTGGGTCTGGATTGTACATGAGTACCAGGGATCTCCCCAACCCTGACTTCTTCATTTTTGAAGAGGACAAAAGGGGAGATTAGATGAAACACAAGAATGACTCAAAAGAAGTAAATTAGAGTCATATGGGAAACTCTGGTGGATAGAGGAAGCAGGGAGAAGAGAGCAGTGGGGGCCCAGGGTGGGCTGAGCACACACCTCACCTGTAATTACAGTGCTGTCACTACATTCTCGATGCTAAGAATAACAGCGCCAGGGCCAGTGACATGGCAAAGCAGGTAGAGGCCCTTACAAGAAGGTAAGAACGGACCTCCATCAGTTTGCCCTCTCCCTACCACAGACACATGTGCACACCACTCCTGGCTCCTTCATACACTCACTGAATAAATGATGTTACAGAAAAGATGAAATGACAGCACCAGACTCAGTCTCCCAGACTCTACTGATGGCTCTACCACACGGTCACTTGCAAGTGTAGGTGTGAGCACTTTATCTAAATTTTGTTTGCTTCGGTCTTAGAGAATTCAGATTCAGCGAACTAATTCAGACCAATCCACTAGCATTGGACTATTAGTTTTACTGTGTTCCATGAGCACCTCTCTCACCTACTGATGAGATGGGAAATTTGTTTACTTTGTAAACAGATTCTTTGAGAATTAAATTCTCTAACGTGTGGGGAGGTCTTGCTTGCCCCAGACATATAACAAATGTCCGATGTCAGTCAAAGAGCTCTTGACCTCCCATACTGTTATCCTTGCATACGTCTTTCAAATGCCTCTGACAGGCAATCCTTCATGTCCTCCTCTTGAACTATTAAATATTTGCAGAATGCTGTGTTGTGGGGAGCCAGCAGTGCAGAAAGGATGTCCTACCTCAAGATGCATTCAGGGTCATGTAGAGGGAAGGAACTGTGCAAATAGCAACTCTGTCCATGTTGTGAAATGCAGAAGCCCTGTTCTGTATACAGCTGGTCCAGAAAAACTGCTCTACGTGCATTAAAGAAATACGTGCTTGAATTTCAAGATAATGATATCCTAAGACAGGGAGTATACTCTGGAGGTGGGATCCAGAGCACATCAGAATGGCTGAAGAAGGTAGGCAGAGTACCTTTGATTTGATCTTTTAAAGTATAGACAGGGCACCAGCAAGTTGTTTGCCTTCTCAAGATCCACAGCTACCCTCCTGGTCTACTTGCCCGCCCTAAGGCCACTCAGGTGCCCCAGCTTATGTGCACACAAAAGCAACATGAATGACATATGCTAACCAGTCATCTATTTCTCCATAGCAAAACACCTCCAAACTAACTGATTAAAACAATAAAGCAATAGCTTATAGTGTCTGTGGGTCAGGAATACAGAGTGACTAAAGGTACTGGGTGCCTCTGGCTCAAGTAGCTGAGGTCAAAATGTCAGTTAGAGCTGAGGCATCTAAAGGCTATACCAGTCCTTCACCATGTGGCCTGGTTTGACAGGGTGCTGGCCTAGGATTCAGATCAGATCTGGGTGGGGTGGGGGGCATCCTAAATATGGATGTCACGGTCTTGTTATAACCACCGAAGTGACTTCTCATCAACTAATGAAAATTGTCAATAAGACCAGTCCCCATACAAAGGCAGTGCCCTATATGTGAATGCCCAGAGACCACAGGGCACCTGGAGGCAAAGCTTTCTGCTCCTTCCTTCCCACCGTGACTTTACACATGTGTATAAAAAGCACTCTGTGCTCTTTCTTCTAAAAACAACCCCTAGGACTCTGAGCTCAGCTCTGTGGCTGGGCTACGCTCTTCTTATCAGTTCATGGATTTTCACTGAGCACATGTACTCCACGAAGTGCAACAGGTCGCTGGATAAATAATTGCATGTGAAGGACAGGAGCTCAGAGGAGGTCAAAGATGTTCTCACTGGGTGAATCCTGAAGCCAAGAACAAAGAGATATTAACCAGCAGTAAGTGCGGGTGTTTCAACTAGCCAGGACAGGGAAGGCAACACTTTAGAAGAAAGACATGGAGGACAATAAAAGCTCCAGGGCTGAAGAAGCGCGTGGCAGTTACCTGACCAGCGGATTCTGATGGCTCCTTAAGTCTGTCTTGATAACATTGGTCACACTGGGTTCAGGAGGAAGGCACTACATAGGTAAATCTGAACTCAGGAAAACAAAAACAAACAAACAAACAAAAAACAAAACAAGGAAACCTTAAATCCAGTTTGGGCTGAGGCCCACTTGAGCAAGGCTCAAGTCTCTTCAGAGCCTTGAGACTGAAGCAGGTCCGGGCCAGACAGCATTCAAAGCTGACTCCCAGGGTTGGTCTGATAACAATGGTTCTGTTTTGTTTTTAACTATATGGATATGCTAGGTTTGAACACCACAAGTGAAAGTCCAAGTGCCAGCTATTGATCCTACACTAAAGGACAGGAGATTTAAGAGGATGGAAACCCTCCTCTGGCACAGACTAAACCACAGCTGCCTCTTCTTCTTCTTCCTCCTCCTCTTCTTCCTCCTCTTCCTCTTCTTTTTGTTTTTTGTTTATTTGTTTGTGACAGGATTTCTCTGTGTAGTAGCTGACTATCCTAGAACTCACTTTATAGACCAAGGTGGCCTTGAACTCACAGATATCTGCTACCAGACCT
Source organism: Grammomys surdaster (assembly GCF_004785775.1). Taxonomy (NCBI): domain Eukaryota; kingdom Metazoa; phylum Chordata; class Mammalia; order Rodentia; family Muridae; genus Grammomys; species Grammomys surdaster. Next base: position 1,695,586 of record NW_021620880.1, read on the forward strand.
AGACCACAGCAGCTTAAACATCTTCGTACATCCTCTTTTTACCTAAGAAATTTGTATTTAACTCCAAAATACAGATCTATAAATACGCAGTCAAACATTTACAGATGACAAGTCATAAATTTATCTTAAAATAATTCTTAGGTAAAAATACATAATATATGTGTAATTTTATCACTTATTAAAGACAAAAACAAAACTTCACACTAATGAGACAGATGTGCTTACATTTACATAAGTCATGAGTCTTTGGTACCATACTGAAGGGCAGAGAGTTTTCAATGATTTTATGGGTTGGTAGATATTTTTATTTTTTTTAATCATGTGCATCTTTGTGTACATTTGTGTACATGAGTGCTGTCCCCTGAGGATGTCACAAGAGGAAGTCAGATCCATGGAGCTGGAGTCACAGGCAATTGTGAACCTCCTGACATGGATGCTGGGAACAAAACTCAAGTACACTACAAGAACATTATAAACGCTTAACCACTTGGCCGTCTCTCCATCCCTGGATGCACTGAGAATACGTTCACATAAATATACAATGCAAAATAGCAGATGTATATTTAGCAGTTTCAGAAATTCTTGGGAATCTTGTTCTAATCTCAAGTCAAATATGAGATTGAATTGTTTGTTTGTTTGTTTGTTTGTTTTGTGGGGAGGGAGTTGTTTTTTTTTTTTAATGAAACTCGAGTCAGCAACTCAAGTTTTAAAATGTTTAAGTGTCTTATTGTTGGTGTATTTTGAAGTGAAATTTTAGAACCTTTAAATTTATTATTATTGATGTGTGTGTGTGTGTGTGTGTGTGTGTGTGTGTGTCTAGTATATGTACTGGCATACATACCACACTGCTGTAAGTGTGGAAGTCAGAGGACCTTTGTGGAATCATTTCTTTCTAGTTACCTTTACACGGATTCTGGGACTTGAACTCAACTCACCAGTCTTGCATGACAAGCACCGTTATTGGCTGAGCCCTCTTGCTGGGCCATTAAACAGCAATCTTTAAAATCAAATATTCTAACACAATACAATCCTAAGACAATAATTTCAAATCTGCACTCTGAGGAATGACAATAGAAAAGCATTAAAGTCTTTATTTTCTGTAATTAAACCATTACCTTTCTATAAGAGCACAAGTGCAGTAAAAGCACTGCAAGTCCTAACGTGCAGTAAGCTTAAGTCTGAGATGAGGTTTTTTAGGCAATGTTGCATGGTGCGACAACATGCACATTGTGTTCAGAACCAAGACCACATTGAAGTGCACAATGACACACTGGCAGGTGCTGCCAGAACCATCTCGAATCTGTTACAAATTTGATTTGGAAATAATTTTGGGGGAATTGCTTGTTCAGAAATGTTTTACTTTTACCAGTTTTTCACCACTGCACACATTAAGTTATGAGACTTTCATGGGTTCACATGCCAGTTTAAGGATCTAGTGTCAGGATGATGCATTACCTTATTATTGTCACACACACACACACACACACACACACACACAAACACACTGCCATCTTTCCTTAGAGAAGGATTTTTTTTTTCTCAAGCAGGCCTCAAACTTGCCATCCTGCCTCCCGGACCCGTTTACTAGGATTACAGGCATGTACTACTGTGGTCAGCTTCCCAGCAAACCTCCCAAAGTCAGCAGCTGAGGCTTCCTCCCAAAGGGTTGCATGGTTCTGCTTCTTGGTGGCTGAATAGGGCTCAGTCTCGCTGCTCCTTTGAACAAACCAGGGTACCCAGAGGCCTGCTGAGAGTGAGTCCCACCTGCCTCCAGGACAATGGCAGTCTCAAGAGTGACCCAAGGAAGATTGTATGACATAGTCACCTGAGGACCTATACAGTGGCTGATTTAACCCACGGAATTGGATCTCTGGGTTAGAACGAGGTCCAGGGAATCTGCACTTAAGAATCCCCAGCTGGTTCAGATGCTACAGGTTTGTGTTCATTGCCCAGCACTGGAGCTAGAAAATTCTATATCTTTCTGACACTGGGGTCCTTATGAAAGGTACCATAGCCCTCTGTGCTCATATTTCAGTTAGAATTGTAGCAATTACTCACAGGGTTGTAATAGTTGCTGAGGTGATGGTACAAACGGTTTCTTTGTTTTGCCCACTGCCTGAGTGTTGTGGGTACTGTCTCCCACCACTGCATCCTGCTCTGGCCTCTTCAGTTTGAAACAGTAACCAGCACACTGCACTGTGTGGTCACAGATGCTTAATCAAAGGGTGTGTGTGGAGATAATGAAGACCTGGGCCTGCTCTGAGGGGTGCCTCAGAAATCTACTCAAAGAACAAGACCACGCAGTTTCTAAATCAGTCATTTGGGCTGGTTTAGCATGAAAGGCTCTGATGAGCAGAGACTGATTCATCCATTCTTGGTGTTCTTCAGAGGCACATAGAAGAGTCCCAAGAATGCCGTGGACTTCCGGTGTGAATAACATTGCTTCCCCCATAGTTGCCAGCAGGGCCACCCCTGACCTATACTATTGAATGTCTCGTAGTGGCTAGGGTAAGGGGACAGGACCCCTGTTTGCCCAGCTAGGAGCCTGTGAGGTTGGTAGCTCAAAGTGTCCTGAGTCAGCCTCACACTGCCAAGCCTCTGCCTTCTCCTTCCCTCTGTTGTCTGCTTTGCAAGGTCGCCATGGTGACTTCCTGTCCTCAGTGTGTCAGGGTCTATCAGAGCCAATCGGTGGCAGGTGCAGATAAGGGTCTCTAAGCAGAGGTGGCTGTCGGTGCAGTCTGCGGCCGCCAAGCACAGCATTGATTCTTGCCTGTGCCAGTGCCCATGAGGACAGGGAGGCTGGGGGAGGAGGGAGCCCTTTCTATATTTAGCTCCCTCACTGGGTTCGTCCCAGTGGACGCTTAGAAAGAGGCTGACTTCCAGCCATGAGAAGGTTTAATGTTCCTCAATTAGGCACGGTCTACAGGGGGCTGTGTCTCATGCATTGAGAGGGTTAAAAGAAGCGTATAGAAAAAAGAAAGGGGAAGAGAAGACAAAGCTGATTTATAGCAACCAGAGGAACTGCCCCCAAACAGTTCCTCTCCACACCTAGAATTCACACTCCTGGACTTGGAAGGAGGCTCTTGCAGACACCAAAGAAGGCTCAGAGCCTCAGCATACAGAACCCAGGAGGGGGCTGCTTAGTGGTCAGTTGGTGCCAATGGAAGCAGAGCTGGGGAGCAATTGAGCATTTGCCCTAGGGTGCTGGAGTTATGACCCCTCAGAAAGATTCCAAGTTTGGGAGGGCACGGCAGACTTGAGTAATTGAAAATTGAGGTTAATGGCCAGCCGGCCTGGAAGATGTGCTCTGAGTGTCCCATCTCACACCCCCCAAAGACACATGAAAGGGGTTTAGCACACCAGAGTCAGTAAATTGTTTATTTGCCTGAATTCACCAGGTAATTGCATGTTCCTCTGCTTGCTTCTGCTGCCTGCATTGGGCTTTTTAGAGAGATAAGCAAAGGCACAATGAGGGTTCTGGTCTCCTGAGGCTCTTAAGCTCTGAGTTACAAGACAAGAGAAGCAGAAGGAAGGGCCAAGGCAGAGGCTCATGCAAATGAGTGCGACGGGAACTGGAGGAGGGACTGAAGGAGGGGCATCCAATGGGTCTGAGGAACCCTGGGCCTGGCATTCTTTCAGGATATTGGCAATGCCAGGTGACAGGCTCCATTTTAGATAATTCTGAGCACTCAAGTCTTATCCAAATATGCCCATAGTTACAAGCAACTTATACTTGCAAGAATAAGCAGTTCTGTGTGTGTGTGTGCGTGTTGATTATATATCCATCAGTTTCAACATGTGCAAATATAAATTGTTAGTGATACTTATTGAATATCCACTGTGAACAAAGTTCCATTTCTCCACTGTGTTGAAGATAGGCAAGGGAATGTATGGTAACCGTCATACTATTTACTGAACATCTGGTATGTTCCGGACACTATATTAGTTACACAACACCCAGCACATCTAATTGACCTCAGAATAACCTCAAAGTATATGCTGTTATCTTATTTGACCAGTGAAAATCAGAATCAGACAGGTTAAACTTGCCCAAGGGCACAGAATAGAGAGGAGCTAGCACAGCTCAGATCTGAATATGAAAGAGACCCTGGTTCCAGAGTTCCAAACCACTGGCTGTCATTCTAGAGAGCTGTGAGTACACAGGGCAGGCACAGTCTCACACTGCTGTATCTACCGTACCATGAACAGGTGGGAGTGGGAGTGGGAGTGGAGTCTACTGCTCTCTACCCAGGAGGGCACTGCCAGAGGCAGCATCCTGCCAAGAGCTGGGCGGGTAATACTGGAGCCCTGTCATTCCCACACTTCCTGTCTTTCCACCCACACTTTCCTTTATCCTAGGACACCTCTGCCACCAAATTGCTATCTATTTCCAAAGTCTCCCTTCTCCAATCACTGCTGGCTATAGGTGTCCAATTAAGTCACATGCTCCTCAGCTGCTCCTTCCTCCACCCTCCCAACCCCTGAATGCTACATTCTTGAATTTCAGAACAAAGTGCCCCCGTAAGACCAAGACATACTTTGGGACTGACTTCTCCGCTTTATCAGGTTGAACCCTGACCTGCCTTGGGCCACTGGCCAGACACTGAGAGCAAGCTCCCACTGTTCCCCATTTGCTTGTTGCCCCTCGTGAGGCTGGGCTCTGGGAGAGTCTGAGTCTTGTCTCTATGTTTAGTCACTAGCACACAGGCCAGGCTGGGATCCTACATGTCGTGTTGCCAATGATGGAGTAGTTTCTGGTCCTCTCCTGGCCTCCATCTCTGCCACAAAATAAAGCTGTGCCGTCATTCAGATCTCTCCAAGCTGTTGTGGCAGTGCAAGCTAGGAATCCCAGCACCCAGGAAGGGGAAGAGGAGGGTCAGGAGTTCACAACCATCCTTGGTTACATAGTAAGTAATGCCAGACTGTGCTATATGAAACCATGCCTCAGAATAACAACAATAACAACAACAACAAAACATACAGCAAACAAACAAACAAAAACCCCTCAAATCCAAAGCACATGCTCTTTAAATTCCCTTCTGATCAGATCTGATTGGATACCCAGATGCTTCCAGATTATCAGGCTCAGGGAGGGAGTGTGGGGGACTACCATGGAGATGCAGCTTTAGAGACTAGTGTGTGTCATAGCATGTCATTCTCCAGCCTTAGGTGAAAACTAAGGCTTGAGGACCCGACTCTCCCTTTTTCCACCCTTTTCTTGGAAGTGTTGGAGATGAGGCTCTTGGCCCAGCATAGAAGTAGTTTTTAAGCTTGGTACTCTGCTTTCCTGTTCCTTGTCCTGGCCCATTTTCATGAGCTCTTCGTCTCTTATCTTGGAGCAGCTCATCAAATTCATTGAATTAACCCCGGGGGGCGGGGGGGAGGATCTCCAGTGCCCAGCTAGGGGTCTTCTGTGTATAGCAAGAATTCCAGGAATACTGTTGAAGGAATAACTGAAAGTTTTACATTGGTCTTAAAATGCAGGCCTGGTTTTCTGCTACAGATGGCAACTTATACTAATAAGTGTTGATCTTGCCTCCAACTATAAAGCAAGTCTTTCAGGAAGGTAGCCTATCTAGCTGCATGTTGCATAGGATATCATCAATTCTGGACACATAAGATTTGCTCAATAGAAACTTGTTAAAATAAATGCAATAGAATACAACACATCACCCTTTGGACTCCAGAGGCAACTGCCTAGATACTTTGGGGCAAGATGCTATTTAGCTTTAAGCATCTGACTTTATATTGGCTCTGGGAACCAGTCTGACTGAACTATTGGATTTTGCTCATGGATAATAGCTAACATTAACTGCTTTATACTGAATGTTTAATATGTGACATTGCTGTGACAAATGCCTCACTTCCCTCATCTCATTTAATCCCAGTAACAATTCTTCTGCATTCACTGTTCATGTATCCAGCCAATATTTCCTGAGCATTCAGTATTTGCCAGGCACTGAGCATTTGGTAGTATACAAGATAAACAGCCTTGTTCCCCCTCTTTTGAAGATGAAAAAATAGACTTGAGGACTCAGTAAGTTGCCTGCAAAGCTTGTATGTGGCGAGACTGCACCCATGGCAGTCAGAGCAGCAGATGCCAGTAGTCCCAGATACTCATGTGGCTGAGGCAGGAGAATTTCTGAAACCCAGGAGAACAAGATGGAGGAGGGGAGGTCCACATGGTTTTCTCACCCACGTGGTCTGTGTCATTCGTCAGTTTGTGGCTGTTTGGGAAGATGGAGATTGTAGTTTGAATCTTCTAGGCTCTAACAGGGCTTTGTGTCATAGGTGTCTGGCAGGGAACCACACTTGTCATAAGTCCTTGAAGTGATTTCCCTGTATCTTGGAAGGTGATGCAGGCTACACTGCTATACTGTGTCTCAGGCACAGCATCATAGATGACTCTAAGACAGAAAAAGGGTCTGTTTTCTGCCACAAGTAACACAGAGAAGCAAGAAGATGTGAAAGGTAGGGGAGGCTTGGTAGAAGTCTGTGGAGAGGGACATTGACGAGGTACAGGTAAGTTACCAGCAGTGCCCTGCTCTGGGCCTTGTTGCATAGAGTCTCTTCAGGGTATAACAGGGAAGGTGTGGTCCATCCAGGAACTTGTGTGGAAACTTCAGACTGCCCCCTTGGAGCATTGACCTCCCCTGCCAGCCATAGGGTAAACCATGCTCAAGTACCATGCACGTAAGCACACCCTGTGGGCACATGACTTTCCTGGGCATGTTTAGCTACATTCCCTTGCCACCACACACATACACACATACACACACACCACATACACACACACACACACCCCACACACCCCATACACACCACACACACACCACATACACCACATACCACACCACACACACCACATACACCACATACCACACCACACACACACACACCACACACACACATGCACCACACACATACACACACCACACACACACACACACACACACACACAGACATGTACCTGGGAAATTCAAAGCAACTTCCCAAATCTGACTCCTAAAGGAGTCTGGCAAGCAACTAGTGGGATTCAGTCTCCTTTCTATGTTAGATCCTTTGTATTTGGCCTAGCAAGCATGAACTCATAGAAATTGTGTCAGGATTGTGTTCACTGTGAATGGTGTTTGGCCTTTCTGCAGATACATTCTTCTTGTCACCTAGAATGTGATGCATAATACCATGGAGGCCCCACCTCCCCAAATGGAGCCCTAGCTCCAGGTGGAGAAGCAGAACACAAAGCCATTTTCAGACTTCAAGCAGAAGCATGAGAAGCAGACGATGGATAGAGGCTGGGGTGCTAGGTGCTACTGTGGGCTGATGGTTAGCCATTTCCTGTTGCCCACATTTAGGCACCAGCCAGGGGATCAGGACTTGAGCGCCGCTCCACAGCAGAGACACTCAGGGCTCCAGGGTCTGTGGCTGGAACACTGATAAGTGGGGACGTGAGCAGATGAGCAGAGGACAGACCACGTGAGGTTTAACAGTCTTCCCCGAGGTCACTGTGAGGCAGTACTGTGGACAAGTTATGCGCTAGAGGTCCTTTAGGAGTGAGGACAGAGCCATGATCACTAAGGACAGGAAGCCTGAGGGAGGTTGACCAAGTCCTCACCCCTACCACAGCTACGAAATGGATGGGACCAGGTAATGTCACCCTGTCCTATGCACTCATGTAATAGTCATTGTCAATGTTGAAAAAGACTATTTGAGATGGTGGCAAAGCTAAGTCCATAAAGAGGGAGACAAGGGGGATACCCTAAGTCCATAAAGAGGGAGACAAGGGGGATACCATGCTAGCTGAGAGCCAAGGCAGCCATGGGTACAGGAGTACCCCATCCAGACTCTTGCTCCACAACTTGCTACTGAGCCCCATGGTCTCAGTTTCTTCCACGAAAGTGTCTGGAGTCTCCTCTTCTTTGTGCTCCCCTATCCACCGCCTTGCATTCTCCTTCATGGTAAGACCTTTGTTAAAGCCCCACCTCAGTAACCAGTACCAAGAACCCAGACATACCACCTTGGTGACCTACTGGAGTTTCCATGACCACATGCTTACATATCCTTGAGCCAATCCCAGGACCTGGAAACAAAAGATTCATCTTAACCCTCAGGAAGCTCCCAAGGTGGATGGCTCTTTGCCTTCAGTGGCAATCCTGAGTAATCCCTGTCCCAAGATGACTACAGAAGCCACAAGCTTCATGTGCACCAGGACCTCAGCCGTATAGTCTTGGGGGCACGGTGAGGGAGTTGGGAGCAATTACGCCTAGCAGGTAGTCCGAGGAGGCCCCTTCAACAGCTGACTGACTGGACTTTGTAAATTCACTAAGATAAAGACAGGGAAAGACTAAGATAATAAGAGCAGGGGAAATCCACCCTTCACCCCCCCCCCTGCACCCCGTCCATCCTCACCACCTCAGGGAAGACCAATGTTGTCCTTGTTTGACAGACAAGGTGAGTGAGAAGACGTAGCATGCTGAAGCTGGGAGACAAACCCAGCAGTCCAGTTTCACCCGCTGCCTTTGTAATGCTATGTGAGTTACTTTTCTCATTGCTGACAAGAAGCAGCTGAAGGGAAGAAGAATTCATTTTGGCTCATGGTTCAGGAGAGGTAGTTCACCATGGCAGCAAGGCATGCACTGAGCAGGAAACGACTAGCTCATACATTGAAGACCCCAAAGCTGAGAAAGCAGAGACCAGTCACTCAGCCAGCTTTCTCCTTTCTTAGTTGGACCCTAGACCACGGGATGGCACTGCTCACCTTCAGGGAAGTTCTTCAATCAGTCCTTTTAGAAGCACCCTCACCCACCTACCTCACTAATGTCCTAGGTGGGTTTTTTTATATGCAATCAAGTTAATGATCAGAATTGATATCATCTCAGGTATCCATACTCTGACAAGGCTGGATAGCAATACATACTAGTTGTATCTGAAGATAGAAGACCTCTGACATCCCAATCTATTTGGTGATCTAAGGCATTTATTTGAGAAATAAAAAGTATTTCCTCCTTTATGGCTAACACACATTTGACCAGCCTTTGGAGTCTTTATGGAGAAAGGATACAGGGTGCATTTCTCTGTGTATATATTATCCAGTTTCTGTCTATAGCTCAGTAGTGACATATGGACCCATCCACCTTTTATTTGTTTCCGTTGTTCATCCCAGTCCTGAATGCATACTCAGCCCCTCCCAGTTACACACATGCAGCCACATGTCCCTAGCCAGTGCTCCCTGATACCCTTACATTTGCACGGACACTTGACATCTACCCACCCCATATACACACAAGGCCTGGGCATCCAACTAATGCACGCATGAGAACAAGCATCTAAACACTCTGACCCCTTCAGTACAACAAGAAGAAGCCACAATACCAGATGCAGTCAAGAAGATGTTCAGGACTGAGGCCCAGGAACCCTGCCAAGGCCTCACAGAGTGAAGTTTTCTTAGAGAAGAGACAGAACCTAGAACAAACTCACACCACTAGTCTAAGAACCACCAGGCAGACAAGCAGAGGCCAGGGCTGAGGCCTTCAGGGAGATGGAGCTGCTGCATTGTCAGGCAGTCCCACCAAAAAAAAAAAAATACTGAACTAATGCTGGTGAGGACTTAAGTCTCTTTCACTTACTGGGCAGGGCATATGTTGGCAGACACTGATGTGTCCCCTTTATTAACCAGCATGAGCCAAATGTCACTCTGTGCGTGCCCCTTGTCTAAGCACAGTGACACAATGGACGGGGCTAGCGCTGAGGCCTCAAGGGCCTTGCCCTCTGGCTGGCTAGTGGTGTAGAACTGATGGCAGTAATGACAGCTTTTAAGCCCTTTGCAGGCGCCAGGACTCTCGCTACTTACATGTGTGTTAATGACTCCACCCTAGTTACACGCCACGAGGAAAGCCTTAGTAGCATCCCTACCCTCATCGATGGTAAACTGAGACACAGAGAGGTTAAATGACTTGTGCAACCTTTTACAGATCGTACATAAAGGAGCCAGTCTTAGAATCCAGATACTCTGAGAGCCCACACAGTGTTTAACCAACAATCGGTGGCAGTGTTCATGAAGGATTCCACCTCCCTCTCTGGCACAAAGCTTCAGAGGTTACAAAGCTTTGTAACCCTTCTCAAGCTCACCTGAGCCTGTTGGCAGGTGTCTCCAGCAGATCTCACTGTTCCCATTTTACAGCTAAGGAAAATGGATATGGAAAAATGAAGTCAAATGTGGTCTTTTAGAGAGCTTAGTAGATATCAGAGCTGGGACTCCAGTGAGCTATAAGGTCCGAATGGCATCGTGCTGTCAGAACCAGGCCCACTCATTCTTTCTGGGTCCCAGAAGGACCACCCTTAACTCCCTCTTGACCTCTGACCTATGCACTGAACTCTGCACTGTGCTATCAATTGAGCTTCAAACCCAGTTTCATCCTACATGCGTCCACCACACTCCTGGGAGAGGCACCTCACTTCTGAGCCCAGTTCCCAGTCACAGGGCAGTCACACCTGCCTCCCTGGACCACACGGAGGAAAAGCCAGCCAGGCACTGAGTGTGGGCCCACAGTGAGCCTTCCAGTCAGCAACAGTCCTCCTCAGTATTTCTGAAAGTGATTTTGTCGGAAGGCGGGGACAGCAGGGTGGCTTCCTGTACTCTTCCTCCTGGCATTTGACCAAGCTTTCTTCGAAGAAATTCATTTGTACACCGGATGTGGCCCCAGATCTGAAACTCATCCTCACCCTGGGAGCTCACAGGAGGCATGATGCAGCAGGCCTTCACACTGGGCCTGGGAAGGAGCCTGTTCCCAGCTTCCTGCCCACCCACTGGGTCCTGAGACTATCCCCAGGGAGGCTAAGGAAGACATCCAGAGCAGATGGAGAAGGGCCTCTCAGCAGCCCCCTGACTCATGCCAAATAACCCAATAAGGTGACTGATTTAGGGAACATGCCAGGGTTGATATCAAGGCCTAAGAGCTGGAACCCAGCTCCCCAGGGAAAGGAAAATGAGAAATATGACTAAACTGTCCTCCCACACGGCTGTCATTAAAACAGTGTTCAGCATGTCACAGATATTTTTGCTTCGTCTCCAAATAATTTGTTCTTCCAACTTAAATTTTTTTAATTTAATTTTTATTACTCCTTCCTCCACCTCCCCATTTGTTCTCTGAGGCCAAGGAGACTGGTGTGTATTCCATGTCCCGAGGGCCTCCCCTGAGCTTCAGAGTCAAGGCTATACACTCCACGCCCCCAGTCTGCTTGACAGCCTGTTCCCCTGAGGCAGTCCTCCCCCTCCTGCCTGCCCCCCCCTCCAGTCTTTCTCCCATTCTTCTCTATTCCCCTCTCTCCTCTCCATCCTCCTTTCTTCTCCTTCCTCATGTCTCCTCCCCTTTACCCATTTCTTCCTCCCCTCCCTCCTCCCTCATCTGCTTCTTCCCTCCTCCTTCTATTGTTTTCGTCTTTGTTCCCCTTCCCACTTCTTCCCTACCTGTATCTTCCTTCTTCCTCCTCTTCTTTCTTTGCTTTTTAAAAATTACCTTTTGTTTTTGTCTGTTTGTACACGTGTGAGTGCACACATGCATGAATGCATGAATGTGTGTGTTTGCATGTGTGTGTACATAAGTGTATGTGTGTGTGTGAGTGCATGTGTGTGTGCATGAGTGCATGTGTGTGTGAATGTATGTGTGTGAATGCATGTGTGTGCATGAATGAGTATGTGAGTGCATGTGTATGTGAGTGCGTGAGTGTGTGAGTGCATGTGTATGAGTGAGTGCATGTGTGTGTGAGTGCATGTGTTTGTGCATGAGTACATGTGTGTGTGAGTGCATGTGTGTGAGTGCATGTGTGTGTGCATGTGTGTGTGAGTGCATGTGTGTGTGAATGTGTGTGTGTGTGTGAATGCATGTATGTGTGAGTGCATGTGTGTAAGTGCATGTGTGTGCATGTGTGTGTGAGTGCATGTGTGTGAATGTGTGTGTGTGAATGCATGCATGTGTGAGTGCATGTGTGTGTGAATGCATGTGTGTGCATGTGTGTGTGAGTGCATGTGTGTGCATGTGTGCATGTGTGCATGTGTGTGTGAATGCATGTGTGTGTGAGTACATGCATGTGTGTGCGTGCGTGTGTGCATGTAGAAGTCAGAAGAGAAGTTTTGAGAGTCTATTTTCTCCTTCCATCTTGTGGGTCTCAGGGATAGAACTCAGACGATTAGGGTTGACAGCAAGTGCCTTTATTCTTCTCTTTCTTTCTCTTCCTCTTCCTCCCCCTCCTCTTCTTCCTTCCCTTTTTCTTTCTCCTCCTCCTGCTCCTCCTCTTTCTCCTCCTCCTGCTTCTCCTCCTAGGTCTTAGGAAGAAAGTTTGTTAGCATTTACAAGGTGCCAGCTACTGACCTAGCTACAACAAGACCGAGTTACTATTTGTCAGCAGTGGGCATAAACACATACACAGATACATGTGCCTTAATAACTTAAGCCAAGTACCAAGAAAGAGATGGACCTGGGTAGAGCAGGAAGCGAGGCAAGGCCTCTGGGGAAGGGCTGGCAGGATGACAGGAGCTATGGAAAGCTAGTCAACCTCTAGATAGAAAGAAAGCATACACAGTGAGGTCCCTACCGTGGGAGCGAGCTGCCATTCCTGAGAAAAGAGGGAAGTCTCAGACTGCGCAGAGAGGGCAAGTGGAGCATGGAAGGAGCTACTGGCAACACAAAAGTAACCAGGGCACAGGCCTGCCAGGAGTATATATGAGGTGTCATGAAATTGGCCAAAGGTTTCAAGTGGGGTGATTGGACCAGTGCCGTGTGAAAAGCCTGATACAGCTGATGTGTGAAAACTGACTTGTGAGGAGCCTGAGGGCCCAGAAGCCCCAGCAGGAAGACTACCAATCTACACATGGGCTGACCCTGTGCTACCATCTCCCCAACAAACTGCTGCCCCCTGCCCCTTGTTCTGCACTGCTTCCCACATGCCCAGGATAGAGCCAGGATGTGGAGGCACTCCCAGTCATTTTGTAAGCATGGAACTCCTGGGCTCTGACCAGGCATGACTTGCTGCTGGAGGTCTGAGGCCTTTCCTTAGAGGTGCCTGTTGTCTGAGGTCTGAAGACATAGGTCTCAGAGCCATGGCTGACAGGTCAGGGAGAACCCTACTATGTGCTACATCAGGAAACAAAAGTCTGAACAGAGAGAGAATCAGGGCCCAAGTAGCCAAACTAGCTTCCAGCCAAAACAGGCCTTAAGTGAGCTTTTGATAATGCCCACATAGCTCCTCCACTTGCAACCCTGTGTCCACCCCTCATCTCACTTGACCATGGCCAGAGTGTTCTTCAATACCAGATTCCCTTTGCTAGGAAGCTTTCACCCAGGCTCGTGAGAGCCTGGCCTTCTTGTCCTCTCTTGTAAGGCTTTTCACATAGCTTTTGCATTGCCTTGTGCTGTTTGTTTTGTTTTTAATCTCATACACATTCCCTCCCAAGGAAGATGGCTAAGCGAAGACAAAGATGACATCTGATTCATCCCTTAACTCCCTAGAACCTAATGCAGTTCCTGGAACACAGACACTCAAAAAGTATTTGAACCAATGAAGAAAAAAAGCCTGTCTTCCCCAATGGGCAAGGAGTCCCCCGTCTCCTCCCTACAGCTACTAATGCATTGTTCGTTCAGCAAATGTTTATTGAGGACTTACTTTGTATCAGGCATTAGCCTAGGCTCTGGAGGTACAACTGTAAGCAAACAGGTCCCTGCATTTACAGAGCTTATGCAGTGATGAGGGGCCAGAAAAACACCATAAGGAATGCAGTAAATCAAACGGTGATCAATACAGTAAAGGGCGCAGGGTGTGTTGGGGGTGGGATACTGAACATACCTTGGGGTTCACTCCTCTAGTAAGACAATCATTCAGTGACTCCCCATCTCTCTTGTATATCAATGAGTCACTTTCATGTACTGATGCCCTTAGCATTCAATGCCTCTCTCTCCTGCCTTCGTAAAATGCCTTCCCGTTATTCCACATCCCTACCACAGACTTTCACCCTTTCTTTGTTTCTTTTGACTGTTGAAACCTCATTGTGTCACGGTGTTTGTGACACTTTACAAACACTGCTAAGTGGTTTCATCATAACCCCGTGAAGTAGGAGATCTCAGCTTAGAACAGAGAATGGTTGAGTAACCAGAGCAGTTTGGTTCATGGTAATGGTCCAGAAGACAGAAGGTGACTATGCCGGAGTTCAGCCAGCTTTTTCCTTTTTTTCTCTTTCATTCATTCACTCTGGGCCCCCCACCTATGAGACACCCAGGGTGGGTTTCCCTCCACAGTTAAGTCATTCAGGAAACACTCTCCCAGACACACCCAAAGTGTGTGTCTTCTTAAGCCTGAGTGCTTCTTAATCCAATCAAGCTGTCAACAAAAGTTCACCTCCACAGCTTTCTATACTTAACGTAACAGTGTGAGCTCTTAGCATCTCCACTTAGGGATCCCAAACTGAACTTGTGCTTTCTTCCTCCAGCCCCGTTCATTATCTTCCTGAATGGAAAACTCCATCCTCTCAAGAATACAAGCCCAAAGCCCTGGACTCTTCCTTGACTCTTCTATTCTCTATCCCTCGTATCCAACTTCTAAGAAAGTTTGCATTTCTTCTTTCTGTGCACTTACAAAGCCTGTCCATGTTTCTCATCCCTGTTCCTACTATACTGGTGAGAGCCACTGTCATCTCTGTGTCACTGTAAGATCCCCTGCTGCCACCGGCACCACCACCACTGCCGACACTGGCATCTTGGACACCCTTACCACAGGAGCCAACATGGCCCTTTCCAAACTTGAATAAGCCGACCATTACTGGACTACTTTTACTGTCTTTACCACATCCTTAATGTTGTCCATGATGTGATTCCCATGGCCTCCCTAAATTCATCTCCTGCAGCACTTCTTTTGGGTCCTAGTCACTTGATCTGCTGTCCCTCACCAATTTAGGAATGGTCCCACTTTAGGCTTTTCCTCTTGACTCTTCCCATCACTAACTCCTGGAGAGGGAGCCTCGTGACCAACTCTCTCAGGTATTACCTCATGCACAAAGCCCACTCTGGGTTCCTGGGCTTCTCTGTTCTGCTGCCACTGCTCTGGCCTTCCTCCTTGGCGCAATCCACCATGGATATGGTGACTTATTTCATTGACACATAATCCTACCCTACACTAGACCAAGAATGGCAGAAGAGTCAGAATCTTTATTTTATGCAGTGGTGTTCTAAGCACCTAAGTCAGAGTCTGGCCCAGAGGCAGCACCTGTGAGCACCTGTGAGCCCCTGCCTAGTGACTTGCTCAGACAGGTATTCAGGACAGAGTGCCATGGCCCTCCATCTTCCTTCTTGCCCAATCAAAGCCAGACTCTGTGAAGATGACCCACTGACAAGCACCTGCCTCCATATTTTCCAGCAGCCATCTGCTCATTCATGGTGACATGTGTACTTTGTAGCCAGGTCCAGGGAAGAGCAGCAGCATGCTGAACATAGCCCATAAAACCCAGCCCAGCAGCCATGTCAGCTCAGACAAATGCATCACATCCACTAAAATAAACAGCCATGATATGAAGAGGTTCCATGAATAGCTGATACCTCTCTCTCTCTCTCTCTCTCTCTCTCTCTCTCTCTCTCTCTCTCTCTGCCTGCTTCTGACTTTCCAGTGGGCACAGCCAGAGAAAAGTTGTGTGTCAACAAAGCTGCTATCTGCTATCAGTGACAGAACACTGGGCTTCAATGCCCACCTTGGGAGGACTGAAAAGCTTCTGTCCTCTGAGGCCCCACCTCAACCAGGCTAGGGTCCAGTCTGCGCTTTCTTTTCTTCCTCTCCTGGTGCTCGCTGCCTCATTGCCTTTCTCTTTTTCAATGCCTGCTTCTTACCATGCTCTTAGGAAGAGCCTCCTGCTTCCCTGTCCTTGGTTTCTCTGCATCTTTGTCTCCTCACTGTGTTTCCCTCCAAACTCACTGCATGTCCATTTGCCTGCCTCCTCCCCACACCCCATCTCTCATCTCTGCCTTTCACCCCAATTCTCTTTCCACAACCCCTCTCTTTCCATTTCCCTTCGTATTTTGCTTCTTCCTCTCCTGTTTTTACCCTACCAGCCCTGCTCTGGTTTCTTTTCTTGGCCTCTAGTCTGTGAGCACAATGCTCCAGGTCCTTTGCCAGGTGTCTGGAGAGCCCTGTACTTCTTCCCTCCCATTCCATCCTATCCCTCCCATCCCTCTGTCCACAACCCTGGTCTCTGAGCAGGGTCCAGTCCACTGTCTGTCCCCACCCTCCTAGCTCCTTGCCCTTTCTGTAGTGAGTTCAGGAAATACTCTTACGCTCTCAATCAGAATGGCCTTGGCCTGGACTCACTGTGTCAACTTTTCTGGTGGCCTGTGGTCTCTTCAGTGGGGTGGAGCTTTCCCTCTTCTGTCAAAGCTGACCTATACTTGGGTCTATAATGCAACTTCCCAAGTCCCCTGCATAAATGGTTTCCCAGGAGCCCATCTAATGGCAGCTTCCCAATACCAGCTGAGCCTGAGCTTCCTCAGGTACTCCGGAGCAGCTCCTTCTTGCAAGAAAGCCCTGGCTCTGGCTGACATCTTTTCTTTTACAGCAAGAGTGTCAGGCCACTTTGTAAAGCTCAGTTTTATCTGCTCCTGTTCAGTCAGTATTGCATCTGGTTCGTGTATTGCCTCTTCCTTTTGCAAAGCCATGAATTTCCACAGTGCCACAATGGAAGAATAAAGCTTCTTAGTTGCTCTTTACTGTTGGGGTTTGGTTAGCTTAGAAATATCATTGCTTATGGGCAGCTGAGCAGGCCTGTCAAGACCCCCAGATAAGGCTGCGAAGCGTCACCTTCTTCCCTCTTCCTGATTCATCGTTCTCTCTATGTCCACTGATTGTGTCGGCCTTCTCCCCTCCCATCTCTGAAGAGGTGTCTCCCATTCTTTCATTCTTCACCCTGCCAATGTGATATTTTCTTACAGGGATATCGATGAGTTAAATGGGATTGTATTGATGAAGGGACCTTGGAAACTGGAAAGCATGGTATTTAGCAGTTGCTGTATGGGACAGCAGGAGATATGTTCTAAAATCCTTCATGAAGACCTAAAGCCAAAGGTAGTTTCAGACTCAATACATTTACACACAGTACTTTACACACAGACACATGCACACACACACACACACACACACACACACACACATTTTGTACCTTTTCCACCTTAAGTAAGCACCGAGGCTGTTATTTCTGCAGTTTGAGGTGCGACAGCAAGACTAGCTAGCTTGAATCTCGTTTTCATTCTACATAATTTCACAGATGGGAAATTTGTTCTCACCATTGATCTTAGCAATCTCAGTGTACAATTCTTTTCTTTCCTTATTAAAGAAAGAACTTTTAACTTGAAGGAAACGCTCTGTAGCTACTCTTTGACATATCTGAACTGTTGGCATTATTAATTTTACACTTGTTTATTGTGAGTTCCAGAAGCCCATCCACTAGTTCTCTCTAGTAACCGAGTAGCCATTGAATGAGTAATGGGTGTGTAGCATATTCCATGGATACAATTCACAAGGGGATGATTAGTATCCTGGGAAGGATTAGGATGATGTGCTGGCTAGTTTGTCAGCCTGGCACAACTAGAGTCATCTGAAAGAAGGGAACTTCAATTGAGGCTCCATAAGATCCTGCCGTAAGGCATCTTTTAAATTAATGATTGATGTGGGAAGATCCAGCTCATTGCAGGTGGTGCCATCCTCGGACTGGTGCCTCTGGGGTCTGTAAGAAAGCAGTCTAGCAAGCCTGTAAGCAGCAACCCCCTCCCCCGATGGCCTCTTCGTCAGCTCCTGCCTCCAGATTCCTGCATTGTTCCTGTCCTGACTTCTTTTGATGATGAACAGTGATGTGAATGACTAAGTCAAATCAACCCTTTCTTCCCCCAGGCTGCTTTTGATCATGATGCTTCATCACAGCAATAGAAACCCCAACTAAGACAAATGGGATGATGGGAGGCTTCATCACACTATTCAGAATGATGTGCAATTTTAAATTGGTGGATTATTTATTTCTAGAATAGCCCATGTATATTTTTGTGCCAAGATTGACCATAGCTAACTAACGTTACAGAACACAAGACAGAAGATAAGAGATAACATGGAGGCTTAAATGTGCTATCATAAGCTAACTGTCTAGAACTGGGTAATGTTTCAAACTGGCTTACTCTTCACTGATGTTTTACTGATCTGAGCTCAAAACAGGTTTACTCCCAGATGACTGTGAGCAGGAGCATGCTTGCTTCATCCTGGCTCTCTCCCACACACCTGGAGCTTAGCTTTCTAGAGGGCTCTGCATCAAGTGTAAAACAGGGCTCTTCTGCTCTCTGCAGGGATTTCCTCACTGCACTGTGGCCAGACATGGTTGACATCTCAGCTGAACAGTGCTCATTGTGGACACCTCAGCCCCTTTACACAATAGGCTTAGTGGAGCGTCATAGGTGTGTTGGGGTCACAGCGGTCCATGATCTACTTATTGTGCCACCTCCAGTACATTTACTGAACCCTCCTGGGGCCTGATTTTCCCTGTTGTTAAAATGACAATGAGGAAAGCACATTTGGCAGAGTGTTGTGAAAAGCCAGGAAGATAATGCGGGGAGAGTGCTTATCCCATGCCTATGATGTAAGTGTTCGGTAAGTGTAACTGTTTTATTATTATCTCACAAGGCAGCCTTCTCATGGCTCTGAGCTGAAACTGGCCTCCCAATAAATTGAAGAGGGCTTGCTTCTGCAGTTGGGAGCCACATGGAAGCCTCTAATTCCTCTTGTATAAACCCTTCAAATGTCTAGGGACAGCTTTCATGTCCTCTCTAAGTCTTCCTCCGTAGAAGCATCTTCAGTTCCCTCCCCTAGTCCTCATATTTCCCATGATTTCCAGACCCTTTGTCATCTAGGTCACTGCCTTTTGTGCACATTTGTCAATGCCTTTCCAAAAATACAGCAGACAGACCTGAAGATAAGACTTTGAATTTGGTCTCACCTGCCTAGAATACAATGGGACAGTGACCTTGATCTGGATCCCGTGAAAAGATGAATCTCCCACCAGTGAGTGCTGCTGTGTGTCTCTGTTGAATGGTGGCTTATTGATCTGCAACGAACTAAATTTGTTTTTCATATGAACCTGCCAAGCCTAGATGCATCATACTTGCCAAATGTAACCTCTTTCATGGATGCAGTATTGGCGAACATGTGTTCAACTGTGCTCTATTATTTTGACTAAGAATTGGGAATCTCCTTTTAATTTCAGTGCATGAATAGATCAATACATTTCCATGTTGAAAAGCAAAGATATAAAGGCAGACAATGAGAAGCTACCACAATATCCTGTTCCAATCTGTCCTGTCTTCCCTCCCCTGACATTGGCCGTGGCTACAATGTTCTACATTTCTGATATATCCTCTGGAGTTTCCTTATGCAGGTATAAAGGAATACCAATATTACCCCTTATCTTTCACTCACATTTTTATGTGATTGGTAGCATCTGATACACACTGCTCTGAATTTTGTGGTGGTCAGCAGGATTCCACCAAGCAATGTGTGAGGTCCCTTTGACTTTTCATTCTTTCGTCTGACACAGTTACACCTGTGCATATTTTAAGCATGTCGTCAACATCTTTATCTAAATTGTTGACAGAAATGTCTAGAAAGCTGAAGATCTCTCACTGTGGATGTACAGTGAGAGAACCCCAGGCTGATGTTGTCATGCATCTGCAAACCCAGTCTAAAGTGCATAATATTCTGCCACTCACTGGTACAACTGACCAGGCTTGTTTTCCAGTCCACTTCTCCCCTTAATTCACAGGCTAGGGCCCACACCTATCTCATATCTCATTAAAGAACTACCTTTCTAGCCTGGTATGGTAGCACACAACTTTAATTCCAGTACTCCAGAGGCAGAGAAGCAGATCTCTGTGAGAATTCAAGATTCAGTGAGTTCCACTGAGCTTAACAATTAGAGCTAAGGAAAGAGATCACATCTAAAAGAAAGAGAGAGAGGATAGGAAAAAGGAAAGAAAGAAAGAAAGAAAGAAAGAAAGAAAGAAAGAAAGAAAGAAAGAAAGAAGAGAAAGAAAGAGGGAGGGAGGGAGGGAAGGAGAGAGAGAGAGAGAGAGAGAGAGAGAGAGAGAGAGAGAGAGAAGAAAGAACTAGCTTTCTTGGCTGAGGAGGTGAAAATGGAGCCAAAGCAAACCTCAGTCAGTGAAGAGAATTTTCATCACGCAAGCACAAGGACCTGAGTTCAGTCCCCAGGACCCACATAAGAGCCAGCTACGTTGGCAAGAACCTATCATGTCAATGCTGGGGAACAGAGACAGAAAGTCCCACAACACTCATTAGTCAGACAGTTCAACTGGATCACAAGCTCTGGGCTATGTGAAAGAATCTTTCCCAAAGATAAGGTAGAAAATTGTTGAGGATACCTGATGTCATCTGCTAGGCTTTGCACACGTGTGTACACACCGGTCTGCATTCATGAGTACATACAAGTGAGCACATGTGTACACAGACACACACAGAGAGGGGAAGCACAGAACTGTGTTACTAATCTATCAGTTTAAAACAAAGGTTCTCATCTAGAAAAGGTTTTTTCTCTCTCTCTCTCCTAAATGACATATGGCAAGCATGGAGACACTTTTGGTTTTCAACTGACAGTGGTTGGAGGAAACACAAGGGAAGAGGCCAGGGTATTGTCAAATATTTTATGACGAACAAGACTGCCCATGGCCCCACATGCACACACCGAAAGATCTTCAGTCTCAGTGTCTTTTGTGCCAAGATTAAGAAACCTTGGTTTAGAAAATTACCAAAATATTTTGAATTAAAAGACTACTTTAATGTCATTTGACCTTGATGAATCCGTGCTTGTTCTTTATAATCACTGCTTTTCAAAAGTTATACCAGCATTCAATTAATTTTTAGCAAAAAAGGAATCATCTAATTGAATAGAACATCATAGAACTGGGACTGCTCCATGGCTGAGAGCTTGTTTACTGTGCGCAACGGCTTGTGTTCCATCCCCAAAATTTAATACAAAAAAAAACAAACAAAAAATATTCAACTAATTAAATAAGCCAGAACATCAACTAGACTCTCAGTTTTACGAGTGTGTCCCTCCTCCTGGGAAACAAATCTTCCATTGGTACTCTTCTTCACGAGGATGCCTCGTGTCTGTGGTGATGACTTTAGTTTTGACTCCTTTCTCATCACTATCCACAACTCTAGCCAGAAATTGAATATAATTCATGGTGAGTTAGGATATCATGGGGAAATGTCAGTAACAAGGGAGTAGGTGCAGTAAACTAGGCTCTGGTTCAGGCTTTGTAAATGCCTGTTTCCCGTTTAAGTGACTGTCCCTGATGTAGTATCTCAAAAGCCTTGGCAGGGTAGGGAAAATAGCTCACTTGATAAAGTGCTTGATGCGTGGGTCTGAGTTTGATCCACAGAAGGCACATTAAAAAGCCAGATGCAGTGGCATGTGCTTGTAATCCCAGCTCTATGGAAACAGAGACAGGCAGATCTCCAGGCCTAGCTGAAGAACTTGTCTAGCCTCATCAGAAAGTTCCAGGCCAAATGAGAGACCTAGTGTTAAACAAGTAGATGGCACCTTAGAAATGACACCTTGGGTTGACGTGTGATCTCTATGTATAATCTGTAGGCATAGATGTACACACACACAGACTCACACACACACCTGCATGTACCCTACCCCCACAGAATACCTTGACAAACAAAGGAGGTGGAAAACTTCCTACACCTCTTTAGGGGACTAGAGAAAAGAATTGAAACATTATAGAAAGAGACATTCATGGCCAACAGAACCCAGAGGGCCCAGGTTCCCCAAGGAGGACATGGTGGCCATGCTGCCATCGAGGAATGACTGTCTCTGTATCCAGAGTGCCTACACTGTCTACACACTGTTAGGGTCTCATACCTTAAGGGAGGAATAGAGCATTGATCCAGCTGTTGAGGAATCTAGAAGAGGCATTCTGTAGAGTAGGAAAAGCATGAGTTTGGGACAGATCTGCAACAAATCCTACAGATTTCTTGAGACTAGTGTAACGAAATATAGTTCATAATGGCTTCAAAGATCTGCTTTTCCTCCCCCTAAGAACAAAGATAAAACTGCCTACTTCCCACTTGTAAAGGTTAAAAAAAAAGTGTCCTTCATGCCTTGTGCACATATTCAGTCAATACTGTAGTAATTAGCTATTTAGTGCTTACAGTAGAGAGATATTAGGTACAGACTCTTATAACCCTAAACACAATCCCCCTCAAAAGGACCGTGGAGATATAAAAGGTTATTGGTGTGACTGAAAATATTTGGTGAACACTGAACTTGGGGTCATCAAGGGACCTAGCTTTGAATCTCCATCTCAGTGGCTGTGTACACACAGACTTTTCTTCAGTTCCCTTACAACTCTGTTTTCACTAAAATGGGGATAATAGGACCTATGCAAATAACATTGAGGATCAAATAAATGTTTATCAAGCCCACCCATGGTTGTACCCAGCCAGGGAAGCAGGCTTCCTGCCATAACTGGCATTTGAGCTAAGCCCTGAAGACTAGGGAGGTTGTAAAAAGAAAAGTGAAAGAGAGGACCGGAAGAAAGAGGGAGCTGGGAGAAGGGAGACCAATACCTGTGGAAGTGACCAGGAAGGTTAGGAGTAAACATGAGCCGTAGACCGATTGAGTTGTCTAACTTCTACAGGTTTCTATTTCTTCATCTGAAAAAGAAGAGGAGGAAGGGGAGAAAGGAGGAGGAGAGGAAGTAATGAAGTAGAGGAGGAGGAGGTGGAGGAGAAGAAGGAGAAGAAGAGGAGGAAAAGGAAGAGGAGGAGAAGGAGGAAGAGGAGGAAGAGGAGGAGGAAGAGGAGGAGGAGGAAGAGGAGGAGGAGGTCTTCTGAAGTCTTCTTTGGAAGCTTAACTCAGTGGCTACATGTTGTTAAGGGATTTGAGGACAATTTTGTTGGCCTTCAGATGCAATGGTAGTAGAGTGCTTATTTAGCACATATTGAGAGCCTGGATTCTATCCCTAATATTGTACACACACACACACACACACACACACTCACTCACTCACTCACTCACTCACACGGCAGTATGGAGCTCTAAGGTTGAAAAGGGCCAGTTCTTGAGGGCTCTGTGTGACAGGCCAATGAAGAGGACAGTGGTTTGAGCTGTGAGAACCTTTGACCAGCTTGGTGCCTCTAAGAGGTCAGTCAGCTGTCAAGGAAGGCCATATAGAGGCAGGAAGACCAGCTGGCCTGGGAAAGTGGGTCACAGTGTGGTTTTCACTATGTTTTCATTAGAGACACTGAAGCAGGCAGTAGAGACTTAGACCACAGCTGGCTGTACCAAGGTCCTAGGGGAGAGTGTGGGACTCCAGCCCCTCCCTGTTGGACTCTCTTCTACCACCCTCTTCTAGCCTCCCTATGACAGCTGCGGTGCCCACCCCCAGTCCCTGTTTGGAGCTGTGATTAATACAGGTTTAAAATAATCTTTGTCTTCTCCCTTTGTCCGCCCCCAGTGCAGCCGCTGCTCTCCTCCCATCCCCCACACGCTCACCCTCTGCTGAATTAGCCACACCTCACAAACCAGCCTGGGTGGTACTTTAGCCTGGAGCAAAGCCTTGGCTCACACTCCATTCCACAGAGTCCCTGACACATGCACCCAGACTGGGAGCACAGGACAAAGCTGTGCTTCCAAATCCCTTCTTGATCCCCAAAACTCCCCAGCTACCTCTTTCTAAGAGCTCCAAATGAATGCAGGAAGTCCCACCTCACTCCAGTGTGAAGATATAGCCAGTACTTCCTGACATACACAGGAAATCTGTACCTCAGTCACTCTGTCCATCCTCTGGCTTGCTGGCTTGCTCCTTCTCTTCTCTTCTCTCCTCTCCTCTCCTCTCCTCTCCTCTCCTCTCCTCTCCTCTCCTCTTCTCTTCTCTTTCTTTCTTAAAGAAAAAACTTTTACTTCTCTGCTAATAGTCCCAAGCTGAGGGTATAGGAAATGCTATCCCATGAAACAGAAGAAGAAGAAAACTAAAGTGGCTTTCACAAGATCATAGCAGAAACTATGCAGAAGGCCAGCAGCTAGCTACCAGGAGCCAGCCTCTACTGAGGAGTTCACCCACCTCTTCCTCCCCAAAGCCTCTGGGTCTCTGCTCACACTTCCTACCTGTGCCAGGGCACCGTGGCATTTCCCACTCTCTTCCTCTCCCAGGAATAAACCTGATAATAGACAGTTGCCTCTCAGAGCCATGTGACTGAGTGAAGCACAGTGCTTTTGTATGGTGTCTGCCCATTTGGTTATACTGTGGTGGGCCATGTGGGTGTGGCTAAGGGAAATCAGCATGAGGTGGATTGGAGCCGGTATTAATGAACATCAGCCTGCAGCTTGTTAAGAGGTGAAGAGATACTACACTTGATCTTAGCCAAAAACAGGGTGGGAAAGTGGGAGTGGGGGGGTAGGTAGGGGTTACATCCACAGAGAAGAAGGAGGAGGGGTAAGGGGATAGGGGATTCCCGGGTGGGTGGGGGATGGGGTAAGAGGACAACATATGAAATGTAAATAAAATATCCAATAATTAAAAAAAAGAATATGAAAAAAAAGAGGTGAAGAGATACAAAGGTCTTTATTCAACCCTTTTTCATTTTTCAAGGGAGGAAACTGAGGTGTAGAGCAGGGAGTGCTTGGAGCCATCGGCTATAGAATGATGGGCCAATCTTAAAGGCCTTCTTCTTCACCCTTAGAGGCAGTCCAGGACTCCCCTGTATCAGCTGAGATATAAAGGCTGCTGCTATGACCTGGCTCTTACAGTGACATTGGAGGTGACACAGCACGGAGAATAGATTTCCCCACATGCAGTAGCCGGAGATCGTAGGTTAGGAAAGGATCAAGTGCTGGGGAAGCGAGCTTTGACTTAGAAACCTGAAAACCCAGATATCTGGGTGACATGAGGTGCAGACAGCTGGCAGGAATTTGTGCCCACCTGGCCATGGTCAGGTGCTCCCTTTGCTTCAGGCTGAGCTGGGAACCCAACAACATACAGACCTCTCTGCTCTGTCGGGTGAGAGCTAACAAGCTTGTATCAAACAGGCTGATGAATGGTCAGTTAATCCCTATTACTTGCTTGGGTTTTTTAGAGAGAGAGAGAGAGAGAGAGAGAGAGAGAGAGAGAGAGAGAGAGA
>NW_021620880.1:1720810-1775018 GCF_004785775.1 Grammomys surdaster
GAGAGAGAGAGAGAGAGAGAGAGAGAGAGAGAGAGAGAGAGAGAGAGGAGAGAGGAGAGAGGAGAGAGAGGAGAGAGAGGAGAGAGAAGAGAGAGAAGAGAGAGGGAAGAGAGAAGAGAGAGAAGAGAGAGGGAAGAGAGAGAGAAGAGAGAGAAGAGGGGAGGAGGTGGGGAAATGTGTCCTTTTGGGTAAAAAAGGAGCCTGAGTGTGTTTGATGGCCTGGATGGAGTCAGGCTAAATATTTAATGTTCTTGACAGAGACCTGGAGGAGGCTGTCCCTTTCTCTAAACAGTGACACGCCAGGCTCTAAGGCTGGGAGACAGAGGAGCTGGCCGCTGAGGCCCTGTGAGTTGCTTCCAGCTGCTGCTTGGAGAAAATAGGAGGCCATGCTGGGGACTGTGATAGGGGTATGGGAGTGCAGGACCGGTGCAGACTGAGGTTGGGGTGCAGGAGGTGGGGACAGAATGAGAGCTTTCTTTATTAAAAAAAAAATAGCAGTTCATTCTTTACATTTGGAATAAAAACCTGTTGTAATTACCTAGCAGTGGGAAAGCAATTTCCAAGCAGCTTTATTGTTCTGCTCCCCAACCAAATGTGCGACGAAACATCCACCAGGGACAAGCGAGAGCGAAGGCACACCGCAGTAACTATGATATTTAAACGTTTCCACGGTAGAAATTTCAATAAGGTTTAAATGAACCATAAGTTGATTTCTCTCCGGATTATTCTTTCCCTCCTCTTCCTTTATTACTTAAGACATTGTGCTCCTAAGCTGTACTCATACGGCCCTGGCAGAGCTGTCCCAGCAGGAAACTTCAAAACATTATTGGTTGCCATTCAGAGTGCCTCCCTCTCGATGCTCCAAGGAACATGAGCTCATACCACCCACCTGAGACATCAGCTGGGTCACCTGAGGTCTCAGAGCTCCCACTTCATGTCCCAAAAGTATCATGGGTAGGGTCACCCCACAGGGCTGCATGCCCCTATACCTTTGCCTCCTACATGAACTGGCAACTTCCAGCCAAGTAAAATTCAGCTCTAAGTCTTAGGCCATTGGGGCCTGTCAAGTCCTGGAAGGGCAGAGAGTGTGATAGGGTGGAACAGTGAGGTGAGTCTGAGATCAGAATGTCTAGATTTCTTTTATTATCATTATTATTATTATTATTAATTATGCGTCATTATTCAAGAAGGGTAGACTACTCCATCAATTTATGAATATCTAATAATAACACTAGTAGTAGACGTAGTGATACTATAGCCCACCTATCTCATACACACACACATACACACAATTCCATTCTTTCCATAGTACTAGTGATTACACTATGATCCCATTTTAGGTAAGTAAACTGAGATTTAGAGAATTTAAGTCACTTGTCCGAACTCTTACAGGTAGTGTTAGGGATGAGAATGATCCCAGATCCTATTGCTGAACCCTACCATGTCTTTACCCGTCTGAAGACACTATCAGAGAAATATTGACTCCTTAGAGACCATGCATTTGAAATGTGGACGAGCCAACAGTAGAATAGGTATGAGGGGAAGGGCATCTTCCTTAGGGACTATGCTGGCTAGTTTTATGTCATCTGAACACAAGATAGTTATTGTGGAAGAGAGACTCTCACTTGATAAAATTCCCCCACCAGTACACTTTCTTGATTGGTGATTGATGTGGAAGGATCCAGCTCTCAGTGCCATCTTTGGCCTGGTGGTCCTGTTTGCTATAAGAGGTGTCTGAGAATGCCATGAGAAACAAGCTGTAAACAGCATTTTTCAATGGTCTCTGTTTCAATTACTACTTCCAGATCCCCTTGCCTTGAGTTCCTGTCCTGACTTCCCTCGCTGACAGAATGTGGCCTTAGAGTTGTAAGCTGAATTAAACCCTTTACTTTCCCAAGTTGCTTTTGGTCATGGTGTTTTAATCGCAGCAACAGAAACACTAACACAAGAACCTTGAAGAAATTCAGAGAGCACATACTGGGATGAAAGGCCAGAGGCTGCTCATGACAACAAGACAGCAAATTCAACCACTGTCTCCCGGCAGACTCTGCATGCATGTGGTCACCCAAGTAAGCTCCCCTCTCTGCAAGACTGAGATAAGTCATGTTCAACAGACCAAACCATGCGGTTCTTTTCAGCCCTATAGCACAGGCAGAGCTGGGAAAGAATAAAGAGCTCTAAGCATGGATTTTTATTTCAAGCATTGAAAAAGAGGCCAGATCTAGGAATGTTTGGACTGAGAAACACCTTCACACTGAGTTTTCTGTTCAAGGCTATATTTCAGGGGTCATTTAAGTAATCTCTGGAAGCTGAGAGGCAAGAATACAAATGCATTGATGTAGAACATTTGACCACATGCAGAAAGCCAGCCACCAACTCCAGGCAGGTCCTCACGAGCAGAGTCTTATGGTGCATGTATTCCTCAGGGTTCTCCAGAGAAACATAACTGAGGGCAAATAGCTACGTAGGTAGGTAGGTAGGTAGATAGATAGATAGATAGATAGATAGATAGATAGATAGATGGATAGATGGATAGATGGATAGATGGATAGATGGATAGATGGATAGATGGATAGATGGATAGATGGATAGATGGATAGATGGATAGATAGACAGACAATAGCAGATACATACAGAAGATAAATAGATGATAGAAGATACATACATACACACACACACACACATATACATACAGATGATGGATGGATAGATAGATAGATAGATAGATAGATAGATGATAGATTATGATGAATTTGTTCTTGTAATTATAGTGACTGAGAAATCGTACCACCTGCAGTCAGCAAGCTGGAGACCTGAGAGACTTGGTGCATGATTCCAGTCCTAGAGTTAGTAGGAGAAAGACATATGAGAAAATTACTCAGCTAGAGTCCAATGTCTAGGAAAGTCCCATATCTTAGCTTAGAACAGTCAAGTAGGAAGTTGTCCTCTTGTCCTGGTACATTTCTGCTGCTATGATAAACACCATGACCAAAAGCAACATGCGGAGGAAAGGGTTTATTTCAGTTTATGCTTCATAGTCCATCACTGAGAATCCAGGGCAGTAACTCAAGGCAGGAACCTGGAGGCAGGAACTGAAGCAGAAAACATAGAAGAAGAATACTTACTAGTTTCTCTCTGTGGGTAGCTTGGTCTGCTTACTTATACAGCCTAGGGGTGAATGCCTAGGCTCATTCACAATAGACTAGGCCCACCCTCCCACATCAATCATTAACCAAGAAAATGTCTCACAGACATATCTACAGACCAATCCAAGGGAAACAATTTCCCAGTTAAGGTCCTCTCTTCCCAGGGAACTCTAGTTTGTGTCAAACTGACAAAAAGACTAAGCAGCACACCTACTGATTGGCAAGACAGATGGGCTTTTTTCTCTTTCTTTGGACCTTCAACTGAGTGGATAAGGATCACCCACACTGGAACAGGCCATCTTCTCAGTCTGCTGATTCAGATATTAATCTCATCTAGAAACATCCTTAAAGACAAACTAGAGTAATTATTAGACCAAAGACCTGGGCACCAGTGGCCCAGTTGAGTTGATGTAGAAGGTTAACCATCACGTGGCTCCTGTCTGGGTGTATCCCCATATTCTCTTCCCTTTGCCCACAAAATTCTCTTCTAAGGCTAAGAATGTAGTAGGGCGGGTGCTCAGGGCATCCCATTAGCTCCGCTAATGAGGTTGCCCTTTCCTTCAGTTTCCCACATCTGTCAGCTTCAGCAACCAGCTGTGCAGGTTAAAGACAGTGAGAGTGATTCTCTCCATTGCTCACCCTGCCTTTCCCCCCCCCCCCACCAGAAGGAATTGTTGTTACTAAAGGAAATACAGCAGAGAAGGTGACCATGGGCAGAAGAGTCTGCATGTGATCTCTGCTTAGTCGTCATTCTTGGCCCAGCCCTTGGCACCCTGGATGCAGGAGGCTGGAGTGGAAGCAGTCTCCCATGTCTCATCTCCCCTTTGCACAGCAATAACTGAGCTCCTGCTGACTTGAAGCCTGTGTCTTATTAGGCATAATAAGGCCATATTGTGGCTGGCAGGAGGGAGTGCATTTCACACTCTAAGAAATGGGATTCAGCAAAGAGACAGGAAGAGGTCCTGAGAACATGCTTCTCTGCCTGCTTGTCTGCAGGTTGGTGGTGGCAACAAGCCAAGGGAGACACGTACAGACTTGTCCATCCAGCAACCTGAGGTGACACAGCACTGAGGCTCTGATAGAGGTCATTGTCCGAGGCATACATTGTCCCTGCCTACTAACTGCCTGACCTTGAGTGAATTGGTTAACTTTACCATGTCAAGTCTTGTTCATTTGGGAAAATGAAAATAGCAACACTCACCTCCAAAGGACGCTTTTTGAGAAGATTTAATAAGTTATTATATATGCTGGCACTTATAAGACCCTACCCCCTTTTCTCCCTGAGATATGGAGAATCAGTTTTGTGCTAGTAAAATATTCATAACAAATTTAAAGTACTCGGTCAGCTTCACTACCAGCCAAGGATGCTCTGGGATGAACTTTCCTCAACAGGAAGGCAAGGACCCATTTCTCTGCCTTCCCTACAAACAGGAGGCTGGTGTTCAAGTACCATGGGCCTGGAGGTTTGGGAAAACTATGGGGCACTGGGTCTCATGCTTTCTGACTCTGTGACCCTTTAATATAGTCCTTCATGTTGTGGTGATCCCCAACCACAAAATCACTTTCATTGCTACTCCATAACTGTAATTTTTCTACTTTTATGAATCATAAATATACTGGAGATAGAGTACTTGCCAAAGGGGTCGCGACCCACAGGTTGAGAAATGCTGCTTTAGATGCTCCTCCATCATTACACCTGATCCTGGTCGTAGATAACTGTAGTAATGTCTATGGATCCTCAAGGCATAAGACAAACTGTCTGTTCCAGTCTCATCCTCCTCTAGCCCACAAACCCTGCGCCTGCGCCTGCGCCTGCACCTGCGCCTGCACTGTGTCCCTTGTGCTTCTTCATTGGTTATGAACAAACTGAATAACCCTTCTCCTCCCCTCTTACAGGCAACTCAGTGAGGCCTCTCCCAGCCTCTCCATCCCCAGGGCCTCACATCCTTTCTCAAGTGTTCACCTGTTAGCATACATAAACTAAGAGTGTTGAAGAAAATGGCTTGGTGGCGTTCTAAGCATTCCTGGATGTAGGGGAACTTAAAACTTAAAACCTATTTCTTCCCAACTTCACTGTAGATTGATAATACTCAAACAAACATTTAATGTCTGGGCTTAGTGGCATAGACCTCTAATTCTAGCTAACCAAGAAAGTAAGGCAGGAGGATCTCAAGTTCAAGGGCTGCCTGAACTACAGAATGATCTTGCGGTCAACCTGGGCAATATAGTGAGACATAGCTCAAAATTTAAAGAAGGCAGATCTATCGCAGTAATAGAGCCATTTCTTACCATGCACAAAACCTCTGTGCCATCCTTGGGACAAATAAAAGGAGAACAAAATACCTTTTAAGTGCCTTGCACTTAATTGGGGGGGGGGTCACTATGAGGTTTTCTGTTTGTTTGTTGTAAATCAACCAGGATACCTCTTTCTCTGAAATAAAAAGAATCTCAGGGTCATTACCTCGGGGATAGGATCCTGTCTAAAACATTGGATGGAGGATCATCTAAAGCTACATCCCCCAGAGTATTTAGCACAGTACCTAGCACATGGCAGATACGTTTCTAAATGTGTTCGAATGAATGAGTGAGTGGACAAATGGTGGAACTCAGAGACAGAGTCTCAGTCAGCCCTCTTAGGTGTGGAGCCATGAAGACAGAAAGACATCCTGGAGCCAGACTTAGCAAGAGGAAGGACCGGGGATGCATCTGGACATCCCGAAGACTCCCTGTTCCCTCCCTGTCTAGACAAGTACCACAGCCCTTCTCTGCTGTTCTCCCTGCCAGTTTCCATTTATTTCTCTTTCTCCTCTCTTACCTCCTGTTTTAGGAGTGTCTGGGCAGAAGGAAGAGAGCAAATTCAAAGTCTTTCTCTACTCCCTACTTGGTCTGAAAATAGTAACTAATTCAAAAATCACTTTTCTTTAGCCTCAGAATAGGAGTCATGAGTGTTTAGAAGTGAATTGAGCCTGCATGGTTTTATTTTGCTTGGGCTAGGGTTTAAAATCCACTCACAATTACTGGCTTTCAAGCAGCTGAAGTCAGTCTAGGCAGCTTGGAAGAAGAGATGTTAGTCGGGGTGGGGGGTTTCATGAGATATAAAATTCTTCCCTGAAGAGGGCCTAGGAAGTGAATGAGCCACACACAAGCTAGGTCCAGAAACAGCCGTGTAGCAGTAATGAATGTTTCATTTCATCAGCACTCAGGAAATTCCTGTGACTCAGTTGCTTTGGGCCACTGCCCACCCAAGCCCATGGATTTGTCGTGTATCGTTTACCAGCAAGGTTTGGAATTGAGGATGTACTATGTTGAAAGGCTTTGTTTTGGAGGTGAGGCTGGCAGATACAGGGCTTTGCCCATAGTCCCACTTAAGTTGGAGAAGAGGGCTGGGAGCCTGGTTCACTCTGAGATTTCACCTTAATGCTCTTAGCTCTTGGACTATGAGTGTGGCCCAATGAGAAAGCAAACATTTGCCTGCTTCTGGACTAGATTAATTGTGTCTTTCCTAAAACTGTGTGTTGCTCCCCTTCCCACTATCTCTGTCTCTGGTACCTGCATCCCAGACTTAGACGCTCAATAGCAGACAAGCTCAATGGCCCTGTTTTTCCGCTGCCTCCAAGAACATCCATCAGCAGCAATTTCATGTTGAATGGGGCTGTGAGGAACTTCAAGGCCGAGATTATTACATTTTGTACATTACACTTCTGCCAGAGAGCTAAAAATACCCTCCTGGTGGTTGCTAAGTGCAGGTCTAATGGTTTTCCTTAGAGGAAAGAATGGAATTTTAGTTTCTCTGAATCTGGAAGCCCTGTGTCCAGGGAAATGAAGACAAGGAAATTGCCTGAGAAGGTTAGAGCGCATCCCTGGGGTTTGGGGGGAGAAGCTGAGGAACAACCCCAGAGTTCACTTTTCCCAGGTATCAAGAAACATCTCTGAGGACCATTGTCCTCACAGGGCCTTGATCCCCAAAAGGCAAATGGCGGAAGCTGTAACTGCCTCAAAGAATGCCCCTGATCAGCAGGCACCCTCCCCAGAGAGCTGATTGTCTGAACTTCCATTTTGGAAGCCTCTCATTCACCTGTGTTGAACAGCAGTTCTCAAAGCTGCAGCTGCAGCCTAGGTATTCTAAGGGAAATAGAATGGCTTGGGGAAACTTTGGAGGGTCTTGGGGAAACTCGCCTGCCTTCCTAGAGAATGAAGATCTAGAATGTCTCTTAACCAGTAAATGCAGCACAGACTTCCTAAGTGAATAGCCACCCCCACACTGCCTGCTTCCTTGCAGCTGCCCCAGCCTTCTTTCTGACTATAAACAAAAACGTTTGATTTATTATTGAACCAATACATCAGAACTCCTAAATCTGAGTAGGAGGTTTGCTGTCCTCCGAGCAGTCCTCTCGGGAATGCACATGTTCTGACCATTGCCATCTCCTGGAACAGCTTCATGCCCTTTCTCTGTAAAAAGGAAATATCTAGTCCTCAGGTCACTGCAGCCCACGTTGCCCCTCTGGAACCAGAATGTCTCACTGGGATGTTTGATTCATTTGCTGGAGGCCGTTGCTATGGTTTCATCCTCCTGATTACCTTGGACATTGACATGCATGTGAATGTGCCTTCCCTGGCACAGGGCAATGAGTGGCCCTGGGACTGACTGAGAATTAGTTAAGTGGCAGGCACACTAGCCCAGAGCAAGGCGTAGAAAGCAGTGTTTTAGCATCTGCACAAAGAACAGGATCTGGGGGCTAGTGAGATGGGCTGTTCATATATGACTGTCAGTGAAAGCCAAGCTGATTGTTGAGAGCTTAGAAAGAGGAAGAGTACACGTGTCACTCCTGGGGGGTGTGGCTTTAGTTTGTCTCGGTCCAGGAGCATTGATGAGCTCACCTCTTGCTTAGGTCATGCTCCCCAGTGCAAAATTCATCCCAAATTACAATGAAGAAGAAATACATATGCAAAGGAGTAGAAAACAAACTTAGATATCACATTTCATTCAATACAGGCTCCAAAGCCTTTCTGAAAACTCTGCCCTCCTGAGGTGAAAATCTAGCCTCTCAGTGGCCACAGACACTTCAAAAAATAGACGAGTCTCCACAGGAAAATTTTAAAACCTAGAGAGAACTTGCAGGAGTGTCTCTGGCTAGGTTACTAGGCAATCCCAAGGCAGCTGTTTTGAAGGAACAACACTAGTGTAGTTTGCCTGTTCTAGGTGTTTGTTAGAACAGCCTCCTGGGTTATGTGGCTGCTTCTCATTGGAAGAAGCAGGCGAGCAGTGGGAACTATTAATGCAAAAAGGTGGATAATCAGAAAGCTCAGTGCTGTCTGGCTGTGGTAGGGAACGTAGGTATTGTACATACCTTACAGCATGTTTGCCTTCCTAATGATGTTTTGCCTCTACTGCTATGTAAATGAACTGCCCGTCTGGGAGTGCACACCAATTAACGGCTGGGTCAGGCTTCATGGAAGGTTTTGGAGTCTGTGGAGCAATGGAAAAACCTCCTGGGATTTAACGTTTTTCTACAGACAGCTCACCCAGTGTGTAACCCATCTAGGTCAGATGGAGAGTTGGCTGCAATCAGATTCATTAGCAGTCCAAGAATTAAACTACCCCCATCTCCACCCCTGCTGGGTCATTCTCCTTTCCCCTCCTGTTTCTGCCAGATATTTCATGAATCTTGAGTACCAGAGGCTGCCAAGCAGGCAGCTTTGCTTCAGTGGCAAGGGGGCTGGCTAATCTATATTCGCATATTAACCATACTTCCTGGTGAATTTCAATAAGTTGGAAATGGGCATTTAGCAGCTGGGAAAGAGAAGGCATGGTAAGAGCTCAGAACAAGTCTATGGGAAACATCTGCTTGAGAGAGACCCTCTCCAGCCAGAATCCCTGGACCAGACTGGGGCCCTGGGTTGAGCCTGAAGCAGAATATTAAAATACACTTAGCCTGCTGCCCCAGGTCCAGTGAGCAGCCCCCATGGTGTCCCTGTGGATCATCTCAGGCCAAACCAAGCACTCTCTTATTCATAAAATCTAATTTCCAAGGCAGACCTCCTTCCTGCCTGCCGTCTCCTGACCCCACATGAAGCCACTGGCTTAAGGCTTTCTTCTCCAGAAGCCCTCAGCCTAGGGTTGTTGCCACCTGTCATGCTGTGAGTGTCTCATGCCATGTGTGCCTACACTGCGGTCCTCGCGTATGTGCTGCCAAGCAGGAGTCGTGGGGATGGCAGCTGCAACATCTGACCTGGCTAAGTCCATGTCTGTTGGGAGCAGAGTCTCTTCTTGTTTGAGGCAGTGTGCCTCTCCACTACACACACACACACACACACACACACACACACTGTGCACACCTCCTGGAAGAGCCCAGAGAGCACAAAGCACAAATCTGAATACCTCACCAGGAGGCCTGAATCAGGATTGGTGGCCAAGGGCTTTCCACTTCTTACCTGAAACTGCACTGGGGGGTGCAGGAAGCATTGGCCAGGTACAAGTAGGAAATCCGGATCTCTCAACTGACTCTAGGGAACACAAGCACACCAAGGTATCAGACTCGAGTGAGCATGGGTCAGGGCTGCAGAACCCAGCATGCTAAGGGGACAGCGTCAGAGTGAGAGCCATGACACTCTGACCCAGGTGGGTGAGCCACCAGGATGACCGTGGTGGCTGAATTATGTGTGAGAGTCTTCAGAGCATTAGACCTCTCCCTCAGTCTTTAGGGATATCTCCCTTCTCAAACTGTTCTCTAGGGGTGCACAGGAGTGGGCAGCTGGCATTAGGAGCCTGGAGCAAAGCTAACAACAATTCTCTGCCTGTGGTCTCCTAAGATTCCAGGCTCCGAGTCTTCTGGGCTGATTGTCTGGCACCAAAATTTCTTGTTTCTCGTTACCACTCATTATCTATCCGTTAGCTCACTGTAAAATGTTACTGCCCCACCCCCTCTGCCCCCCAAAACAGGCATCACTACCCCATGGCTGTGTTGCTTTTTCTGCTCCTGCAGTTTCTGGCCATGATGTCATGAAGTCTTCCACACCCAGTCAGTGTAGATGTGAGATGTGGACGGTAAGATCAAACACACTGAGAAAACATGGCATTTAGCAAAAGTAAACAGGTTCCTACAGTGTAGGACTTCCATGTCTTTAATATGCTAATCTGGGTTCCTAGAAGAGGAAATGACAAATTTACTTAACCTCAAGCCCTTTTCCTAAAGCCTCTCACAGGACTGGGGCTCTGCTGAGCACTCACAGGAAATGTACAGCCTTCCTTTCTTATTTTCTGCAGGGCCCTGGCTCCCTTCGCTGTAAAATGGGAATGGTAAGGCCAAGTTAATATGTGGTGTTCAGAATGTGTGAACACTCCAGTGAGCCCCAAATGCAAGACTTGCTTACTATTCATTTATTCAGTTATTTATTGGCTGTTTTCCATCTGGTTTTGGCCATCTCCCCTCCACTAAACTTGTTCTCTGATCAACCCTGATCACTGCCCAGGCCCCAGACCCCTTCCCTATCCCAGCATCTGTTCCAGAGCTGCCCCGCCCCTGGCCCCGCCCCTGGCCCCGCCCCCGCCCCGGCCCCGGCCCTGGCCCCTGCCCCAACCCTTTCTCCCGCCCCTGCCCTCGCCCTTTGCCTGGTCTTGGCACCTCCTTTTCTCATGTTATAATTTTTATTTGATCCAGCAGGCGTTCCTTGGTTACTTTTTTTCTGTCCTTGGAAATCACATCCTACTTCATAGTGCCATCTGCCCTGGTGACAGAGGCGGTGGTTTGCTCACAAAATCCGTGCTGTCTTTGTCAGTGACATGTTAGGCATATTGTAATCCTCAAACTTGAGGCGTCCAGAACTGGACTTCAATCTCTGTCCCTTTAATTTTGCTCTTGTTTGTCCTCTCCATCGCCTAAAGTCAGTTCCTCCATGCCGCTTGGCAGGTCCTACCAGTTGTCCTTCCATCTGACTCTGAACTCAATGTCTTCGTCTGCATTTCTCTTCCTCTGTCATGTTTCTCCTCAGCATGTCTTCATCGTATTCTTCATCATCAGCGTCGTCATCCTCATCATAGCTTTTTAGTCAATATCCCTGCTCCCTGCTCCTCCCTGCTCCTCCCTGCTCCTCCCTGCTCCTCCCAGATCCCTGATCCTCCCTGCTCCTCCCTGCTCCTCCCAGATCCCTGATCCTCCCTGCTCCTCCCTGATCCTCCCTGTTTCCTGCTCCTCCCTGCTCCCTGTCTGTTTTCTACCATGCTTCTAGGACATGCTTCCAAAAGATAATTCTCATCATGTCATATCCTGAATGAAACTTCCCATTGCTCCCTATTACCTACAGAACACAGTTGTGACTCGAGTCTGTCCTTGATGCAGCCTGAGCTCTTTCTCACCTCACCTCTCATCACTTCCTTTCACAAGCCCTTCACTTCTGCTCTTCAGATTTCACAGCATTCCCCACGTTTGCGCTACAATTCCCTCACAATTGCAATTGCCTGCTGTCTTCCTGAAGTCACAAAATTGCTCCAGCTGAGAGCTGCCTGCTCCTCTCCTTGCCTCCCACTGCACATGCAGATAGGTATGTCTCTGTGACATCTCC
This sequence comes from Grammomys surdaster, assembly GCF_004785775.1. Taxonomy (NCBI): domain Eukaryota; kingdom Metazoa; phylum Chordata; class Mammalia; order Rodentia; family Muridae; genus Grammomys; species Grammomys surdaster. The sequence continues at coordinate 1,732,516 of NW_021620880.1, forward strand.
TCTACTAGAGCTCAGCATCCTTCAGGACCGGATGCATGGCTGACGAATCGCTGCTCTCATGTACAGTTTTCACAGAAGAGTAGCTCCATAGATGTTCACTAAATGATGAATGGATGGATGAATTGATGATTGGGTGGATGAATGGGTGCTTGGATGGAAGCCACCTCTTCATTCTTTTTTTGTGGTTTTTTTTTCATTCACTAAGAATTCCATGCACTGACCTAGACAAGAGACCCAGTAACATCATGCTCACTGGTGTATGTGCTTGCCCTGCTTCATCTTCTTCTCAGTAGTCCTTGGCCCTGATCAAAACTCCTTGACCAAGGGCATCACAGCTGATGGTTTTCCAAGCTGTGCCCCTTTCTGAGTACTGATGGTCATGTCTTCAGATTGGTACTGGTATCAGCTGACCCTCTTATGAAAGCCATAAACCACTACTATCCCCAGCAATCTCCGTCAGTGTGACCTTGAACTCAAGCTCCTTTCATCTTTACGTCAGGATGACTCTGATGCCCAGCATCAATGTGAACCAGCCAGACTAGCAGCTCAGTTTCCCCATGCCCAGGGACCCTTCCTTTGGATTTTCTCATCTGTACATTTTCAGTAAAGACCTGTGCTCTTAGAAACTGTAGTTGTTTACTTGTAAAATGTTAAGTTTAATATCAAGGGACAGTGGAGTTTGGGGCATGAAATAATACAAGGGACTTCTGCCTCTTACCTGCTGAGGTTTGAAATGTCCATAACTACTGAGATATAAGTGAGTTGGACCCTGGAGGCTGAGAGAACAGGCTCTGTAAATGAGCTTCTTCACCCAAGTACCAGAGTAGCCAGAGGCCATTCAAACCAGGAAAGCTACCCTAGGCATCTCAAACAGAGGAAACTGAACACAGAGGGTTGGTTCTCTGCCCACTGGGAGCCTTGAAAGGCCACAAGAAAACATTGAAAGCCACCCTGAGAGAACAAGTTCAGGAAGCAGCCACTATTTCTAGGGCTGAAGAGACAAAAAGCAAGTGTAGCCAGAGTTCAGGAGGCTGATGCTCAGATCCAGGGTGGAAGACTAGAGCTGGTACCTCAGGGGTCAGTTCTGGAATGACACATGCGGTAGTGACGGCAGCCAAAGACTTTCTCAAGAGCTATACTAAAAGGAACAGGAAGCATAGGAAAGAGAATCCATCTTCCTGTTTTACGGTCTCTTCCTAATGCCTGTTGTAGCCAGGCCTTGTAGAACACCAGTCACCAAGGAAATCCGGAGTCTCCTCTCAGAACAGATAGAAAGTGGTGAGAGCTGGAACAAGCAGTAAATGCTGGCACAAAGATTTGCTATCTCGGTAATGCCAGGCAAGACGTTTATCTCCTCCATCAGTCCCCTCATCTTTAAAAGGGGAAAAGCATGTACCTGCTTTATAGGGCTCAATTTGCTGATGCATGGAGAACACGTACAGGGAGTCTCAGTACACAGTAAGAATCCACTAACTTGCTTTATTACTATTCTGTTAACATCTACTGGAGTTACTGCCTTTACTTCTCATCTCACACTGTCAAAACAAAGCAAAAAACCCCTGTAAGCTAGGAATGGTAGCATATCTCTATAATCTCATCACCCTGGAAACTGAAGCAGAAGGATCTGAGTTCAAGACCAACCTCTGATATAGTGAGACTCTGTCTCAAAAAAAAAATGTTGTCCTAGGTATTTACTTGATATAAATATATTGTTTTAGATCCTAATTCTGGGTGTATATAGCTCTTCTATGTATGCATTCTTTGGAAGACAATCTTACACACACACACACACATGTGAGTGGCATCGCTTACAGCTTTACTTACAGATTCCTGAGTTCTTATCTGTTAAAGTGGGCTAGTGGTACTCGAAGATGATGGTGTACTTAGATGAGATGATACACATGAACCTGCCTGGTACCTGTTCACACCCCCCTTCCCCCTTCCATACTGAGCACACAGGGAATAAACTACTTGGAGCCCAGAGCTCTGAACCCCTGGGATGTCTCTGATAGTTGTCCCAGTGCAGTCCGTGAGCATGGTCTCCCAGGGCCACGCTACAGAATACAGGTGGAATGAGAGGGAACCTGGACAAGGACAGATAGGGGTCAGCGCAGTCTGAGCTCTAGTCCCATCTGCTTGCTGACCCTTCATTGACCTTGCTCACTTTTCCTCTTAGCTCGTACTTATTTCTAGTCTGTAAATGAAAACTAGAGACATCCCGGAAGAATACGTGAGCTAGACCGTATACTGAAGTCATTAACCCAACTGTTTCTCCACCCTTGGAGTGATGGGTCTGAAGGAGGGTTGTGGAGAGATATGGAGTGCAGCTCAGGAGGAAGCCTCTATCTCAGGTTTCTGGGCTCCCAGAGACAGGCATGAAAGCCTAGGCGTTCTTCTGCTGGATACAAACAATCTGTATTCCTCTGTGTCTCGTAAGCTCGCTTTAAAAGTTCTCAGGTCGATGAAGTACAGTTACAGTTTTATTTAATTACTGTCATACAAGTGTATGTGCCACAGTGAGCATGTGCGGATAAGAGGAACCCTTTGTAGAGTCCATTCTCTCTGTCAACCTCTACGTGTGTTCTGGGAGTTGACCTTAAATTGTCAAGCTTGTGCCTACACAAGCGCTGGGTGAGCCATCTCGCCAGCCTGGAAGCAGGTGTTTCAGAAAGGAAAGCCCAAATGCAGAAAAGGAAAAAGGACTGTGGCTTTGGTCAGATAGCGCTGGTGTTCCTGCTGGGGCTGAGCCTGGGCTGGGTGGGTGGGATGTGGAAGGAAGCGCTGCTTAGAATGAGAGGGTACAGGGTTTGGAGACAAGGCTTCCAAGTTCAAAGCCTGACTTGCTGCTTTTGATTCCTCTCCCTCTGAGAGGAAACACTTTCATTCTCTGGCCTCAGTCTTCACCACTCTAGAATGGGGACGATGCTTCAAAGAGCTGTTGTGGAGTTTATGTATGCACAGAGCACTTTAGCAGTGTTTGGCAAATAGTAAGTGCTTAATAAATGGGAGCTATTATAGTCAGCTGCTTAAAATAATAATAGCAACCACTTACGGAGTGCCGAGTGTGCCAGGCACTCTGCTAAGCGCTCTGCCGGCTTTATTCCATTGAAATCAGAGAACTCAATGAGGCAGATGTGAGGATTATCCCCCTGCTTGGCAGATGAGGCAGAGGCTTAATACAGCTTCTTCAAGGTCAGCTAGTTTGTGTGTAGGGTGGCCACAGCTGGAACCGAGGGTCTCTTTGATGCCAAAGGCCATGCTGCCTGCTCAGCCACTCTGGCTTCTACAGAGGTAGGATCTCCACTGTGAGCAGAACGGCTTCTGCCAATGAACCCAGAAGCTTCCAATCCACTTCTATCAAGGCACCTGCCATGATAGGTTCCTCAACAATTCCTTCTAGGAAGTCTTAAAGCTTTCCTTTGTAGACGTGCAGATCTCCTTCAGAAAGGGGAGAGCTGTATCTTAAGAACAAGCACCACACCCCATCCCTCCACAACCTTCACTGCATGGTGTCAACTGATGCTGCAGAATGATCCTAAGACCTATCTGCTTTCCAGCTTCACAGTGTCACTCCAGACATGATTGGGGGGCACTGCACATGTAGAAAATATGTCAAACACATTGGATCTCAGGAATCCAAGAAGGTTATAGAGTATTTTCTGTCTAATTTGAGACCTCTAGCTCCTTTAATAAAGGTTAATTTGATATTCTTCTGCTTTGATTGACAAATATATATTGAGTCCGTTTGGTGCCAGATTCAGGACCAAGCTACTACTCTGCCTTAACACAAGATTTCCCCATCCAACACAGCCTGTTATCAGTCAAGGGCCCACTGTGGACCAGACATTGCTCTAGGCATATCTTATCTGTAGTAACTCATCCACAACCTCGATGTTAGCCTTTTCCACATTTTTTTTTTAAATGAGAGCAGAGGTGACTCAGTCAATATACTATGTGACAGAGCAGGACATAAAACCAGCATGTTTTAGCTCCCACACATAGGATTCGTCTACAGTATATACTGAAAGCTTGCAGTGCTTTCGAAAGGGCCTTGTTGGGATGCCACATCTTACAATCCAGTGTTGTAGCATGCTGACTGGTTATAGAGTGCTTCTTTGGAAATAGCCATTAGATTCTACTCAGGAATCAAATAAGAACGCCACTATTGATACATTAGAGTGATATCATGGTTTTGACCCCAAATAGCATCATTGCTTGTCTGCTCATCTATTGTATATGGGGTGGGGGGAGGTAGGGGGTGCATGCACTCCCATCCGTCTGTATGTGCACATGAACGTACAAAATAGAATGTCTGTTCATTTCACTAGGAACCTAAAACTGCTCGAAAAAAAAATAAGGTGCCCTAGGAAATTTTATGCAAAACACTAAAACTGTATTTAAGATTTTATTTTAAAAATAATGTGCACTCACAAAATGAAAGCCTTTCACAAGCAAATGTATACAACCAAAGGTATTTGAGGAAACAGTACAAAGAAGCCTAAGTTGGTTTAACAACAGCAGCATAATTGGGTTGCATTGCAATTGCCGGAATCTCAGCTATGAAGAGTTCTCTTTGCATGCATCATTTTCTGTTCTTTTATTAAAGACTAGACCATATGATAGCACCTAAAATTTCCAACACCCCGTCACCTATTACCAGCATACACCCGAACCACTGTGAGACACACTCCACACAAAGTCTCTTGGAGTGTGGTGGCACATGCCTGTAATTTCTGTGTTCGAGAGACTGACATTATACGAGGATCATGAGTTTGAGGCTAGCCTGGGACATATAGTATGACCTGTATTTAAAAGGGGAGGGGAATGGAGAAAGAGAAAGATTAAAAACAGAAGAGTAAATGGGAAACAGTGGGGTGGGTGAAGAGTATGAGAAGGTATATATGCATTAAAATGTCTTCATGGAGCCTATTCTTTTGTACAACTAATATACACCGATAAAAGAATAACAGTACTAAAACAAAAACTGAATCCCACTAGCTCACTGAGCAGCCCCTCACCTCTTTGGTCACATCTGACTACATCAGAGACAGGCTCTCCCCCTCTCCTCCTGTTTTTAAGGTTCTCACAAAGTTGAAGCACCTGCCACCTTCTGTAGTGTGGTCTGAATAACTGAAGGCAAAGCCTGTGGAAGAAGCTCTTTGAGTTGTTGGATCCAGAAGTTCTTGTGCGATTGGATAAGATGTGTGAAGGGCAGTCGCAGAAACCCGCCCTTTGTGAGTTCTCAGTGACACTATAGAGAACTTGGAGAATGGACAGGCCTAAGTCTCCCACCGCCACCTGGTATGGAGACTCAGAGTTCACGGCCAAGGACACTTTCTGACCAAGAGGTGTGCTCGTTTGAATTTCTGAAGGTGCTTGTGCATGCCTACTCCAGGTTCACCAGCAGCACAAACTGCTTTCCATTTCTCTCCCCTGCCTTTATTTCCACCCACCACCTCCCCTCTGTCCCCTTTAGAATTTTATTAGGAACAGATGAAGGAAAGGAAGAAAGGAGGACTGGGAGGAGGAAGGATGGGAGGGAAAGAGAGAGGGAGGGAGAGAGAGGGAGAGAGGGAGAGGGAGGAGGAGGGGCAGAGAGAGAAAGGAAGGGAGGGAGGGAGGGAGGGAGGGAGGGAGGGAGGGAGGGGGGGGGAAGGAGGAGAGAAGAAGGGAATAAGGAAGGAAATCATTTGAAAGTTGTTTGCACTAGCCTGGTTAAGACAGTAAGTCTTGTGAATTCCCTACTCTAGAACCCCCTTCCTGAGAAGTACTGAAGGCTAGCCCCAAGTCTGATAACTGTTTCCCAGCCCTTCTCAGTGAGTTCCACCTGGCTGTGTGTGCTGTCTTCTCCCCACTGCAGCATCTGTCCTCCTCACCCTGGCCCTCACACAAGCCAGCTTTCCCGTTACACCGAGTCCTGCTCCCTCCTCCAGCCTCCCTAATTATCTCATCACCTAAGACATCTCCCCAGTCCTCCAGGATTGCATCCCTTCCTCCTCGTCTCAGACTTCATCCAAGTCATCAAATCCAGCCAGCTGCCGCCTCCATCTCTCAGATTTGTTCCCCACCCATCCCACTGCTTCCTCGGGAGTAACTGTCATCACTTTTCCTCCGAATTATTTTTGTTGTCTTTCAAGACAGCCTTCCCACTTCCTGCCTCATTCACTTACTACTCCAACCTCCATTTCCCTACCTAAAGCCTTTAAACGTCTCCTCATTGCACGCAGGATCAAGTTCAAACTCTCCATCATGACCCCTCTGGGTCCACTGAGATCTGCCTCTCCAACCTCCTTGATACCTTTTTATCCTTGCAATCCTGTTGTGGCAAGTGAATGACTATTTTCAAAAACACAGTGTTGTTGGGTGTCTCTGTGTCTTTGCATGTGATTCATTGTTCTTAGGGTATGTGTTCCCCTTCACTCTCTCAGGATACCCGAGACCCAATCACCCTTCAAGACTCAGAGTAAGGATCTCCTCTTTGGTGAAGCCTCAGTTCCCCTAGCTTCCTCTATAACACCATCTTGATGGTTGGTCTGAATTCTTCCTCGTTTAGATCATGAGTCCATTTTCTTGTTATCTCCCAAACAATATAGGTTAGTATTTGTCCAACATATAATTGGTGAAAAAAGAAAGAACCAGTAAAAGAATTTACTTCTGATTAGAGAGTCTTAGTGGCCTTGAACATCTCACATGTCTGTTCTGAGTTTAATGCCATTGGCTATAAAATGAAGATATTGATGCTTATATTGTAGAGTGGGATGTGAGTTTTATGAAATAAAATACATAAAGCACCTACCCAGTTCCTCATAGTAACACAACCAATGTGTCTCCCTTGCCTTCCCGCTTCCTTCTTTTTTTCTGCTGTGATTAATCTTGTTCCCTGTCTAATCAAAATGGGTAAAAGCATCTTTCTCACACCTCAGCATTCTTGTTCTCACAAGGTCAGCTAGACCCTGATCTGTGTTTACTGGGGGTTAGCTGAGATCTGACTATACTGGAAACTCTTCCACATGATGTGATAACTGTCACAGGTGAGGCTCCATCGCCCCTGTCTCTGGTTTGGAGGTGGGACTTATGTGATAACTGTCACAGGTGAGGCTCCATCGGCCCTGTCTCTGGTTTGGAGGTGGGACTTAGGTGAGGACTGTCACAGGTGAGGCTCCATCGGCCCTGTCTCTGGTTTGGAGGGGGGACTTATGTGATAACTGTCACAGGTGAGGCTCCATCGGCCCTGTCTCTGGTTTGGAGGTGGGACTTATGTGAGGACTGTCACAGGTGAGGCTCCATCGGCCCTGTCTCTGGTTTGGAGGTGGGACTTAGGTGAGGACTGTCACAGGTGAGGCTCCATCGCCCCTGTCTCTGGTTTGGAGGTGGGACTTATGTGATAACTGTCACAGGTGAGGCTCCATCGGCCCTGTCTCTGGTTTGGAGGTGGGACTTGAGAGAACAATGACCGGGGTTTATGACTCAAAAGTAGAGTGAGGTTGAAGTCAGGACTCGGAGCTTCAGAGCTCATGTTGGACTACTGTGCAGGTCTTCTCAGCACTGACTAAGGCCACCGTGAGCATGTGTCACTCTGTGGCCACAGAGGAACCTATCTCTCTGCTTCAAACACCCAACAGAATATTTACAGAAGCTCCATGTTAGAGTTTAGTGTAAACTCCAGTGTTCTGTTGCTCAGAGTTTTTTCATTGTAAAACCTTTTACTGCTCATTAATAAATCTTGTCAGAAGAGGGGGGGGTCTCCAGATTCCCCAGGTATTTGGGCATTGTCAATCAATCAGCCAGGATCCATTCCTCAGGATTTTGTGACGTTATATTGGAATGTGGCTATGTCAGCTCGTGCATGCATTGCATACACATCCTTTGTACTAAGTAGTTGTGACAGAGACACTGAGACCTGCAAGCCTCAGATATTCCTGTCAGAAAAAGTTTACTCAGGCTTCACTACATTCAGCCAGCACCCCATTGTTGAAGCAGACTAGGCAAGCCCAGGGATCTCAGCGATCAGAATAGTGTCCAGTCAGCCCAGAACACTAGCACCAACCAAAGCCCTGATGCTTTGGACATGCCCCCGCCTCTTTCAGGAGTCTGGGTACCAGATGCAGCTCTAGTTTCCAAGGTACTAACTGCTGTAGGTGATCATTGGGCTGGACTCCTTCTTCTGGTTTAGGGGTCTCTGGCACATTCACACCACAGGGGCCCCAGTAAAGTGCCAGTACAATGTAGTCAAGACAGATTTCCTGAGTGCATGGAGGCTCTTGAAGACTGCCCACTGATGGATAGCAGGAGGAAGAATTTCTCACTTGCTGTCTAATCTGCACTTGGGAAATAAATTGCTCTTGTCACTGGTGTCTGCCCTGGCCCTGCAGAGCCCTCTTCCCTGCTGAGCCTGCCCTGCACCCCATAGCCTGCTCCACCAGCCTGGAAATGCTGCCTCAGGATGAGGAGGAGGAGAGGGTGAGGGAGGGGCAGAGGACCCTGAAGTCTGTCTGCTCTCAGCAGGTCCCCTCCATCACTGGCTCCCCTCCATGAACAGAGAGCAAGGCCTGCAGTGGCCCTGAGGCAAGTCTGTGACCCTTGCTTTCTAATATGCAAGATGAGGTTTTGAAAGTGTTGTGCAACTCTCTGGAAAAAAGTACTCATCCAGTTTCCAGAGCCGGGAGTGGAGATGGAGAGGAAAAGGATTTGCAAGGCCACCAGCTCACAAGTGTCATCATGTCCTACGTGTGTCCCTATCTTGGAGCTGGCTATGAAATGGAGCATGTTGCAGATCCAAGGCTCTTATCCTATGACCTCTGACATCTACCTCATACCTCCTACTCGCCCTCACTGCCTATCCCTGGCCTTTCCAAAGGAACCCCCGCTAACCACCATCTCAGAGCTGGTTGGTTTGTCCCATGATACCCTGGAGAAATGGCAAAAGCCAGGATGGCGCTGGAGACAGACACGCTGAGATGGGCTCACCTTTTTCACTCTGGATTGAAGGGCTCCTCTCAGCTCACAACTGACACCTAGTCAATCCCGGGATGCTTGATGGAAGGGGTGGTGTTTTAGCAGCTACCTGAATGACAGAGGAGAGCTGTTTGTTGCTGCCAAGGACAGATCTGGGGGTGGGGGCGGGGGTCACCTTCCTGCTGAGGCAGACATCCTTGCAAGCTCATCTTTGGAACTAAACTGGATCTGTCACTGCAATTTCACAGCATCCACTCAGGGAAAGAGAGAGCTAAGGACAGCACTCCAGCAGGCTGCATGCATTAGCAGTGGCCTTTTAAGGCCTGATCCAAGGAGAGAACTGGGCACTGTAGCTTCTTCTCCGAGACTTTGTGAGATCGTTTTTGGTGTTTCCATCTCAGGTAGAGCCGTCTGCCCATGGCCCAGTTTTCATTGGCCACATAACAAGTATTAAATCAGCATCAATGCAGTTAGAAACAGGTCAAGCAGACCTGGGGACAAATCCCAGTTTTTATTCCTTGTGTAGCCTTGTTTATATTGATTTGTTATGTGGCCTCATTCTCTCTGAGTGTCTATTTATCTGTTAAATGGAACCATTAACTAGTTTGTACAAATTTTGAGCCTTAAATGAGACAAAGAGCACAAACTTTCCTTTAGAATGCTGACCCTGAACAGATGCTCAGTAAATTTATTTTTGTGAGACTAGAGCCTAAAACTCACTATGTAGTAAAGATGGCCTTTAATTCCTGATCCTCCTGACTCTACTTTCCAAGTGCTTTGATGATAGATGTATTTTTCTCATGCCCAGTTCAGATAATGCTGGGGCTTGAGCCTAGGATTTCTTGTATGCTAGGTAAATGTGCGAACTACCAAATGAGCTTTATCAGTAGCATATCACCAAATATTTTTATGTGTCCATCATATCTCAGGCACTGCTCTGGTAACCATTGCCTGAGATAGGAGACCTTGTTACAGCTCAGATATGGTCCTATCAGACTAGCACCAGAGAGGTTTTCTCTTCAAAGTTGCCCCATCTTGTCCTGGAAAGTACCGTTTTCTCAAAGGCACTCCCCATGCCTACCATCCTGGTCTCATCAGTTCCAAACTCTCATCTCAGCAAGTGGTGTCTACCTTCAGGATCAATGTGACAAGCATGTCATACAGTGCATGGGGTGGGGCAATAGGGAAGATTAGTAACTGCCACATGACATAGGCTTGGGAACCCCTCTCTTGTTATCACATGCTTGGCATCCACAGGCACAAGGGCATCATAGGTAAGGTCTCTTGGCTCTCACTTTTCACCACTGAGATTATGGCATGCAGGAGGGCCATGTTCCCCACCACACACACCCTCTGGATCCAATAAGGTCTGCACACTAGAGCTTCTGCTTAGCACTGAGGAGCCTCAGATAGTGTCCAAAGCTGAGAAAGAAGGCAGATGTGGCCAAGTATTTCCCTGACGTTGTTACCCTGACCTTCTGGGAATGGAGTCTTCACTGTTCTTCCTGGGCCTGTAGAGGCACAGGAAGTAAACTCCCTGGGAGTGCCCACTGCTGTCACACTATCCTCCCTGTCAGCATGAGGCTCAATGTGTCCTAGATGACTAAGACCACTCTTCTTCCCAAATGAGTACATAGCCAGGTTTTGGTGACCCAAGAAGCTTCTCCCAAGCAACCAGTGCAGGGTCTCAGGAGAAGAACTTGAGGACTTTAGAAGGAGAACACATGGTCCAATGAGAATGTCCTGGAATCATCAGCCTAGAGCACAGCATCATTCCATCATAGAGCACAGCATCACTCCGTCATAGAGGATACAGCATTGTTCCATCATAGAGCACAGCATCACTCCGTCATAGAGGATACAGCATTGTTCCATCATAGAGCACAACACCATTCCATCATGGGGCATAGCATCAAGGCCTTGAAGGCCATCCTCAGGAGGAGGGATTGTTCTTCTTTCTAAAGGTAATGAGAAACAAGAACTATTTTTAAGTATAGACAGACATGATTAAATCTGCTTTTCAGAAAGGTCATCTTTAATGCCATGTGTTGAAAGGACAGAAGAAACAGAGAAGAGAAACCAGCCTGTTGCACTGGTGGTCACAGAAGGTGACACCAATAAGGTAACATCGGAAGGAAGTTAGAGGAGGAAGTACAAAGATCTGGAGTAGAGTGTGACGGCAAGCTGTAAGGCTTGAGAGGTTTCTTGTGATGCTGGGATTTTCAATGCCAGGCCAACAGCCTTATCCACCAGTCACAGAAGACAGTACATAGGACCCATGGTGCTTTCAGAGACCATGAATATTCTTTAATAGCACACAAAAAAATCTGAATATTGAATGAATGGCTATATGGGATTTTTGTTGTGTGTGTGTTTATTTTTATTTTTGTTTTTGCCTTGGGCTCCTGAGCTCAAGCAGTCTTCCTACCATGGTCTCCTGAAAAACTCCTGGGACTACAGGCATATACTACTGGTAGTCACAAACATATAATATTGAGCTAGCTAAGATTTTTGTCTTTGTACAAATGCCCCTTGGGAAATGGTAGGGTGGCCCAGGAAACTGTCAGAGAGAATTTTGGATGTCAATGGTAGAGCCCGTGCTTAACAGTGAGGGGCCCTGTTCACTCACCAGCATCCAAAATGAAGAAAAAGGAAGAGAAAAAGGAGGAGTGGTGGGTGCACAGAATCAGCATGTATTCCAGCAGTGGGGCTGATAGGCTGTAGACTGTCCACAGTGAGCCTTGGGGATAGGAAAGATGGATGAGGGCTCCTGTGTGTGACAGCTCATTCACTTGGGCAGCTGTGTGCGTGAAGGTTTCTTTTGCTGAGATGCAGAACGTTGCCATCAATAGCCTTGGTATGACGTGTTTACCATCCAAGCATCTCTTTCCTCATCTCTAGAATGGGGATATTGTAAACTCTCATGGGGTATTGTTACAATCAAAAGAAGTTTTCTTGATGACCAAAGTAAAAGCACCTAGTTCATAGTGCATGCTCATCATCAGGAGCTGAACCTTGCCAAAGATCCAGTGTCATTCATTGACGCTTCACCCCTGATCTGGGAGCCCAGTTCAAGTCGTATCACAGGACTCTTCAGAAAGATGGTCACACAAGGAAAGTGAGTGGGGAGGGTTTTCAGAGAAAGGGGCATGCCTATGAGCATCCTGTTACCCTCAGTATGAGCAGTGAGGAGAAGGCAGCTGGTGTTCTCTGGAGCCCCAGGCAAGCTGCTCTCCGAAGCCTTGCTGAGAGGTAATAGTTCCCACACTGTTCACTGCCAGCTCCTCTTCTGCCCCAAGAGTAGTGAGCATTTTCCCCCTGCTGTACTTCGGTTGAAGGAGCTCTCAAAGCTTATCCCAGAGATCTCCCTTCTATCAGTTCATGTGACTCCACAGTCTCCACCTTAAAACCGAACCCATGTGTCCAGCGAGCAGATGTAGAATCGTCAAGTCTCCATTTGTTCTTGACTGCCCATTATATCCCCAGGCTCAGGGATGTACCCACAGACCGCCTCTCCCCTCTACCTCTGGGACCCCAGAGCCCCGAGCATCTGTAGAATAGGTTGGTGGATGTAGACAATATGAGAGTTGTGTGTGACTTCCCAGCTTATAAACTGTAAGACATTGTACAGATGTTCATTTGCCATTTGAAAATGAGTCAAGAAGTGCCAGCACTCATTCAGGAACAAGGTGGAAGGAGAGAAAATGAACAGAGGACCAGTGGCTACAAAGCACCTCCAGGGACTGTGGACTGCACAGAAAGAGTGTGTCACTGCTTATGAATAAACATGAGACACCCTTGACTCCTAACAGCCTCGATTGTTCTCTGGTTAACAAGGTAGCTAGCTAACAGCTGCTGGTTTCTGCAGGCTAGAGGGGCCCTTCCCTCTCTTCCTGCCCTTCTCAGCTGCTTGCCCCTGGGGTGCAGGGCACAGGATGCTGCAGGGTGGGACACCAGGCAGCCCCTAGCTCCTTCCTCTTCCTTTGGCATCCCGCAGTACAGTCACTTGAGGCATGGAGCCAGTGCCGGAAGCTGAGTCTGGCTAAGTGCTGGGGAGCTTTGCTACTGGCAGGTGGGGCTGGCAGCCTGCTTCCTGGAGCAGACCCCAGGCTGAGCAGAGGCTTAGCATTCACCATGTGGAGGAGACGAGTGGCTGAGAGGGACAACAGGCAGCAATCCTGGGACAGGAGGGAAAGCCAACACCAGGAGTCCTCCAGCTGCCATTGAGATTCAGGTCCTATTACAGCTATGACATGGTTCTGCACCATGATGAGAGTTGTCACGCTTATTGTCCTGTGGGTTCATCACAACATTCCTGTGCCATCACAGGGTGTCAGCAAAGTCACCAGTCCAAAAACTGAAGGACTTGACCAAGTTTACGAGAGGTGAAAATCTGAGGTTTCTCAGAGAACCTTGTGTGCTTCGTTTACTCCAGCTTCTGGACTCTGTCCATGTCCCCAGTCAGTACCTCCATCATATCTTTGTGGGAGACAAACTCTTCTGCTACTCACTCTCTTATTCCGTCCCCCAAGGCAGGTACAGAGTAGGGACATGACCCCGTTGGTTGTGTATCACAGAGGGCTCAGATGGGACTCCCATTCTGCTCCACAGCGTTCCTCTCCACCTGGCTTCTGATTGAGTTTGGCTGGTGGACAAACCCATCAAAAGGTTGGAGGGAGGCCAGGGATGGTAGTGCACACTTTTAATCTGAGCACCCGGGAGGAAGAGGCATATACCTGTGAGTTTGAGGCCAGCCTGGTCTACATACTGATTTCCAGGAGAGCTAAAACTTCATAGAGAGATTTTGCCTTAAAAAAATTTTTTTTTCAAAAAATAGAGTTTGGGACGAGGCAGGGGATTACCTCAGTTGCCTCCCCATGGCTATCTTGTCTAGCTATTCTCTAGCCAGCCTCTGAAGGCTTGCTGCTCTAGAGGGCCCTTTTCATGTGGTTATCTGTCCCTCCATTCATTTAGCCTACAGTTGTAATAGCTCCTCCTTTTCACCCTTTCATTTCTGTAAATTTTGCCCACATCTCTGCAAACAGGCTCTGGAGAAGTCTCTTTTTTAAAAAAAAAAAAAAAAATCTTAACCAAGTTGCCTTCTGTCTGTGGCGGTGGGCTGTAGGAAAATTTGAGTCCCAAATCTGCCCCGCCACGGGGCTGGGGCTGCTCGTGGAAGCACAGGAGTTTGCACTCACCACACGCTGACACTGGGTAGGCATTGGGCTATGGGAAGCTGCAGGACCCCATTCCAGGGGTTGGGAGGGCAATCTGAAGTCCTGGGGGCAGCTGGAGCTGGCTGGGGGTTCCCCAGGCCAAAAGGCGGCTGAGGACGGCTGTTCTCAGGCTCTTGGGCCTCCAGGCACCCACTGGGAGCCACAGAAGAAAGAGCTGAGAACAAAGTGGGGGCCTGCAGGCTCTAAGTAGCCTCAGCCAAAAAAATGAGAGGGGAACTACAGCTGTGTCCTGCAAGGGGGAGAGTCCTTGGCTTGTCTAGTGGCGGTTGAGGCTGGCTCACTTGAGTTGGTGGTCACTGTGGCTGGGAACGCAGAGATTAGAAGGCAGGCCTTCTCCATCGTTCCCCATAGCATTTCCCAATGAAAGAGAAACAGTCCATGGTTTTAAGGCTTTTATTGTCATGGCAGAGAGTAGATAAATAAAAACTGTATCCCAGTCTTCTCAGAGCGGGCCTGGGATTAAATACCTTTTACAGGGAAGAGGGTCTAGGAAGGAAAACTTAATTGGCTAAGACCTTTTGGTCTTTAGGTATCTCATTAATATGGAGATCTGTCTTGAGGCTCTGTGACCTATAGTCACTCCCTCTACCTGTGGAGGGGCTAGTAGGAGAGTTGCCCTTATGTGACTGAAAGATACAAATCTATGGATGGCTGTGGCCTCCTGTCAGGAGCCTAGAGTCTGCCATCCCTTAGGGTCACCTGTGATCCCTCCTGGGACCCCTCAGTGGGCACAGAATGGGGAGCTAAGAGAAGGGTCCAAGGTGAGATGTGTGTTCTCCTAGACTCAGTTGCCAACTTCATTTCATTCCCTAAGACTCCCTGTTCCCAGGATTCAGAAGAAAATGCCAGAAGCCCCTAGATTTGGATGGATGGTCCAGGCTTTATTTAGTTCCTGCCCTATGCCATGCCTTCCCATCCCAGCTTGGAATGTGGGTTAGTGTAAAACACACACACACACACACACACACACACATAGTTGAAGAGGACCATGGACCACTGAGATGTAACCAAGGTGGGAAAAGTCGTTATAGATAGATATTAGCACCTATCATTTCCCTGGATTTCACTTCCTGGAACATGCCTGCCTTGTCCACAGAGCCTGAGGTTTGGGGTTGAGACTCATGTTTGGATACTAGTGGCCATCCAGGGCCACTGCAGGGTCAGGAGCAACCCAGGCCTTGACAACAGGAAACTGGGAGGCTGCACCCTGAGCTCTGAGACTAGATTTGTCCTTCAGAGGGCTTGACCTCACTTGAGTTCCCTAGAATCCTTAGGGATCTCAGCTTCACACAGTGGCTCCTAAGGGTGATGAGAGTGGCCAGCTAGACCTGGCTGGAATTGGACATAGTCTGGTGAACATACAGGCTGCCGGACTAAATAGGCCATAGAGGTATAAGCCTCAAATTGTGCCACTGATACAAGGCCAGGGACACAGAGCACCCCTAGAAAATATTAGGAGATCCTGTAAGTACTTCAGAGATGGCACAGGGTGTGCAGCATGAATCCATTTTCTCCCTGTTTCAAACAGGAGGCCTGCATCCAGACACTAGGGCTGGAGACCCAGTTCAGAGTGAGACAGCAAGGTAAGTGCTTCAGGGACCTCCTGGCCTTACCCCTGAATCTTCCCAAGCAACAAGGATACCCTCCTTGAGATGAAGTGCATTTGCAAGTATGAGAGGTTTTTCATGCCATCTTTGCCATGTAGGACACTGTATTGTCACCCTTGGCACCCAGAATCCCCGGCCATGCCCATCTCAGCCAGTGCCTCCCTCTCCACACCCTTGGGTTCCAACAAAGTCACTTTTGCCACACACTCAAAGAACCTTCAAACAATAATCTACTCAGCAGATATCTAGTGAGCATCTACCAAATGGTATTCTCTGTCCCCAGCCCTGGAGTTACGGTAGTGAACAGAATACACATAAGTGCTTGTATCACAACCTTCATACCAGATGTCACATCCTGTCAGAGACTTTAAATACAATCTCTGGAATCCTCACAAGGAGGAAGAAGAGGAGGAGGAAGGATGATGATTTCCCTGGTGAGAAGACTAACATTTGTTAAGGTTAATCATTTAGCTATTCATTCACAAATATTTGGGGGGCATTGCCAGGTACTATCCTCAATGCTGGATCAGCAGTGAACAAAGTAAATAGTCATATCCCTCCCTGGCATGGGGCTTAACATCCACGGGAAACATAAACAGAGGAAAATGAATAGCAAATGAAACGATGATGTGCTAGTTAGCTTTTCATTACTGTGATCCATACCCAAGAGAAACAGTTTTAAAGGAGTAGGCAGAGCGTCATGGCGGAACTAACTGCCTCTTCCCAACCTTCAACAGCTTCACCACATGGAATCCATCAGTGGGTTAAGCCCTGGGTGGGGTTGGAGCCTTCCTCATCTAATCATCTCTGAAAACACTCTCACTGACCCCCTGGAAGGATGTTTTACTAATCTGGGTATTTCCCAATTCAATCAAGACTAACTACCGTCTTACCTTCTAACTTATTACCTGTCCTACCAACTAACCATGCAGGAAGCATAGGAGACAGAAAACAGTGCTCTGCAGTGCCAGGATTTGGCATTGTAACTCAAACTGAGAGGTCAAGACATACCCTTAGCCAGGTGGCATTTGGGCAAAGATGAAACTCAAGGGAGGTTAAGATCAGAGGAGACAGACAAGCATCAACCACACTCGGTTCTGTTTCTGGAGCTGGGTTCCCACTGGTTACATGTTGCTGCCTCCAGACCTTAATGGAGGGTCTGCTCCCTGCCTGTCCCTCTCCAATATGAGAGTTCACTTAATCCCCCCGTGTCAGAGCAACCCTGAAGGCAAGTTTTGTTATCGAAGTTTCCCATAGAGGGAAGATGAAATGGCTTGCCTAGAGTGCTAATCCTGGAAATTCAAGCCTGAGGTTTTCTACCCAAAGTGGCAAAGCATGAAGGAAAGATGTTGGCTGCCTGTTTGGCAGCCTTGCACAGCTTCCTGACCCTTGATTTCCCCATCTGAAAAACAGACGTAATAGTATCATCGACCTCCTATCATTGCCGAATTACTGAGGATTTGTGGGCAATGCTGGTAACATGCCAGGCTCACTGTATTTAGGCCTTTAAATGTTCATTCATTCATTCATTCATTCATTCATTTGATTTAGAGATTGTGTATTCTAGGCAGGCTCAAACTGACTATGTAGCTAAGAATGACCTTGGATTGATGACCCTCCTGCCTCCACTTCCTCAGTGCTCAGGTTATAGGCCCACAGCCATGTGCCACCACACCTTGTTTGTGCTGGGCTTTGGACCCAACCCCAGGAGCTACATTGTCAGCCCTTGGCTAGCCATTGCTATCCTAAAATCAATGCTTTGCTTCTCAAATGACCCTGGGAGACCTGGTGTGCAGTACTTGGGAACAGACTGGGGTGCCCTGGAGGAACAGAGGCCTAGAAACAGAGGACTCACTCTCAGCAGGTAGCTGACAAGGTAAGCAGGTTCACCTGTGGGGCAATGGATGCTTGAATCCTGCTTAAACCAAGTGGTGAGACTCAGTGATTGTAATTACCCTGAGTTGAGGTTACGACTTCTTCGACTTCTTCTGCAATTTTATTCTTCTTCTGGAAGCACTGGCTCATTTTTTATGCATGCGCGGGGCCTAATTGCATCCAGAGAAGGCTCTCTGCCTGTTGGTCTGGAGGTGCACCACCATATGCTCGATGTGTGTGTGATTAACCCAGTGCAGCTGCGCTCCCCTCTGTCTGGATTACGGATTCCATTTCAGTTTTGCTCTCAGGCATGAGCTCCACAATTTATATTTATTAAAATGATTGCCTTTTAAACAGGGTGCTGAGGACAGAGTCCAGCACCATGCTGGAAGCCTTCTGGGCCAGGCACATGTAGAAAGTGTCCTTGGCCAAGTATATGTAGCACAGCCTGTATCCAGAAAGGATGCCCAGCCTGCTAGAAAGGTTCCTCAGCATGCTCCACTGAGAGGTCTGGACTTTCTGAAGGTAGTGGGGAATCTTTTTCCTGATACCTGCCATTCATTGTTCCTGGACTTCCTAGCTAGTACATCCCCGACCACATCATTGCTTTACAAACCTTCCTTCAAATCCTGACAGCCACTGACCATTCAGGTCCTCCTGCCAGAAAGTGCAGCCTCCCAGAACCTGTAACAGGGACTGGGACACAGTGGGCATCTGATTACTATTGAGCAAGGGATGCTTAGGAATGCTCCATCAGTCTTCTAAAGTAGCCACCTGCGCCTGTGGCCCACATAGTCCATGACCTCTACAAATAGCCACTTGCCCACACAGTGGCAGCCATGGAGATTGATGGGTCAAGTGCTCCTTAAGCTTAATAGCAGGAACAAGCAGAAGCTGACAGGGGCCGACCCCAGAGCAGGCCAGCTCTGCCAGCTTTGCCTGCTTCTTGCTGCTCTCAGCAAGTGGGGAGCAGGAGAACCCCGAGCCACAGCACTCTCATTCCAGGCTCCCCATCCACCTGTGAGTTACTCCTGGTCTCACGGTGGCAATTCATTCCACATACAGTCCCTGAGCACCTACCTGATGCCAGATAGTCTGCTAGATGCAGGGTATCAAGAAGAACGAGAAGTGTGTCTGGTCCCCAGGGAGCTTATGTCTAGTGCAGGAGACGGAGCTGTAGACAATTGGCTGCAGTACAGTGGAATAAGCATCCTAATGGCTCTTGTTTACAAAGGCCTGAGCACAGAGGGAGGGGCTAAGTCTACCAGGAGGAATCACTGAGATGTTCATTGAGTTCCAATGGCTTTATAAGGAGATTGGGAGCAATGACACCTCTTACCCACAGAGGTGCATTAGTTAGACAGCACCGATTTGAGAAGATACATAGTCCTCAGCCACAGAAAACCTGCAAGCTAGGCAGGAAGACTCTCCTTGTGCTCATTTGTTCACTAAGCAGTTACTGAACATCTACTGAATGGCAGGTGCTGTGCTAGACTCAGAAGACACAAAGATGGTCAGACACGTCGCTACCCTGTTAGTGAGGAAGCAGACAGATGACATCCATCATGAGTCTGGAAGATGTCCACCATCATCATGGGAAAAGTCTTTGCATAATTCAAAGAGAAACGAACGATTACAGGAATGGAGAAAATAGGACCTCAGGATAGACCTCTGACCCTATGTCCAAGATAGGTTTTAAAGCATAGGAACAAGAGATGTGAGATATCCCCGCATTGAGTACAAACCTCCTAAACCCTGAATCACCACTATGAAGAACAAAGCCTGCAGAGTTCCTTTGCATATGAGACACTGACTCAATTTCATCTTAGCCACTGTGGCTTGTGCCTTATGCCAATGTGAGGGCCATTGGACTAGGAGCCAACCCCTAGCAACATCATTACTTTCCCAACCCCTGGGCTGCTTCCTGGACTTCCTATTAGTTGAAAACAAACAGGGAAAAAAACTTTGTCTGCTGCATCCTCCTGAGTGGCCCCAGACACTGATTCAAGCATGTTAGCACATTGTAAAGGTCTTCTTAGCCCACTCTGTCGGAGTCTTTCACCTAGTATCCAGACTACAGCCAGGCAGCCTGGCTCTGTATATCCTGAGCTCCCAGGAGAGACTGTGAAGAAACCTATGTGTGGAGAACAGAACAAACACAGTTCTCCATTTCTTAGCCTTTTATAAAGAAAGGAAGGTTATGCTCCAAAGGGAGAGGAGGCCTGTGGATTAGCTGCAAGAGTTCCCAGATGGTGCCACAGCCTTCATGCATTCCTGAGAGAGCAGAAGCTCTCAGGAGATGTGTCCCCAACCATGCTGGAACAAGGGGTGGGGAATTGGGTGCTGTCTGTCAGGTTGTTCAGTCACTAATGATGTTGCTATTCTTAGGTACTCAGGCAATTTGGGCTTCTCTAATCAGAGAGCAGAGAGCAGGCCAACGGAGGGAGCCAAAAGCTTTGAAGTTCCCATCAGGGCCTCTTAGGACTAGACCAAGAAGGTGGCAGTCATGACCAGGGGTTGATTGGAGGAGAACACAGCACCCTCCATATCTACAGAGAAGAGGATGGGGTTATAGGTAAGATGCGACAGTAAGGAATGCAGTGATATGTCCAGTAGGTTTGGGGCTTGCCAGCTGGTTCCACAGGTTAAAAAAAAAAGACTGTTCTTTGCCTTTAGAGGGAATTGCACTGAGCCAGGGAGGCAGCTCCGTAGAAGACAGGGAGGGCCCAAGTCAAGGACACTATAGCTCAGATCAAGAATCTTGCCCTAAGAATGCTGGAGCACAGCATGGGAAATCGGGCCCCTAAAAGAATGGGCAGATGGACAGAGATGGAATCTAGTCACAGAGGAAACTAATCCAAGCAAAGTACCAAGTTGTAAGGAAAAACATAAGCAGAAAATAGCATCCGTGTGCCAGTCAGGAAACATCCATGGGGGCCGGTCAATCATCTTTGTCAACTTGACTGGATTTAGAATCACTTAGGAGACACACCTCTGGGCATGTCTGTGACAAGGTTTCCAGGAAGATGTAACTAAGGAGGAAAGATGAGTCCTCGGCATGAACAGCGCTATCCTGCTGCACTGCCATGGCCTTCTCCCAAGATGGATAGTTCGTCCTCTTACATCATGAGCCAAAATAAACCCTCGCTCCCCTAACTTTCTTCTGGCAGGTTATTTTGTCACAGCAATGGGAAAGGTAATCAGAGGTGTTCCCCTGCCTCCACAGGACAGTCATACAGCTTCTCACTGCTTCCTTCTGGGGTTTACACCGTGATACACAGCATCCTCCAGACTATGCTTCCCAGAGGTTGACTTTGGACGACCCCCCCATCTGATCTGGGAATGCCCAGGTGAGAAGGAAGCTGGAATGCTCTCTCCTCACTCTCCCTCCCCAACAGCTGCAATTAAGCCCAGGACAGCCATTAGCTAGTGCTGAAGGGCCTGTATTGATTAAGGATAATTATATTTACTCTTTAGCAGTGTGAGGCTGGGCAAGAATATTTTTTGTTAATTTGCTGCTGTTTAGCCTCAGAAAACGGAACTAATATGCCAGTCTCAGCTAGATGGCTCCCCCCACAGGAACCCACACACATGCACACACATGCACACACTCACGCACACATACATGGTCCTTATTGCTCAACTCTTTCCCTGAAAGCTCAGGGAAGGCCCTGGCACCCTGAGCAGCTGTTCCTGCAGCTTTAACTCCAGAAGAGAACGTGGAAATGCTGAAGCTTGTCTTGGCTACCATTATCTTAGCCACACAAGAGAAGCCCAATCATCACAACACACATGTACCAGCAAATATATGCTCAACTTTGTTTCTCCCCAGTAGGTTTTTAAAGCCTAAAATCTATCAGAAGGAGTCTTTTCAAAAAATTTTTTCTGTCCCTGTGATATAAACTCCTATCCTGGGGGAAAGGAGACCACCCTCCTGAGACAGCTCTACCTCTTAACAACAATCCCTTTCTTGGTGTTCTGTTTGGGTCAGGCATAAGCACACATTGTCCAGTTGTCAAGTCACAAGCACTCTCCTTCATTTTCAAGCAGGTACTGAAACAGTGCCAGGTGCTGGCCCCAGGCTGAGATGTAAAGTACTCTTGGTGTGAGGAGGAAGACCGAATGGGCAAACACAGGCATCTTACATGCCGCTAGAGAGCTCACACTCAAACCTCTGCTTATCGCAAGGGCAAGAAGCATCACTAAGAAGCTGTAAAATGAAAGTGATCAGAATGCCTGCCTGGCAGAACTGCTGGGATGGGTAGTTCGTGTGTCACAGGCAAGGCCTGGCATGGAGCAAGCGAGTGTTCAAAATGAAAACTAGTAGTGATTGTGCAATGCATTGTGACTGTGCTACTGGAGAAGCTGTGTGGTCTGGCTTACTCTATCTTCTTAGGAACTTTGAAAGCAAAGGCAGACAAGAAGGGGCTACCTAGTAAGCTGAGATCCAGCCCCAGCAGTCTGGGACTGAGGACTTTATACTTGATGCCACTGCCAGTCTGTTCCCAGCTCCAGCTCAGTACACCATGCAGTAATATTGGCTACCTTTTTTATTGGTACTGACAGCATAGAGTTCCATGGGGTTACAGAGAAAATGTACCTCATGTAATCTGGGGAAAACTCCTAAAAGAGAATAAATAGGCTTGTTCTGGAAGTAGGAACTGTTTGTTCAGAAGCCCAGGGGTGAAAGACCACAGTGTGTTAGGAGGACAGTGAATATTTCAATAAGGGAATGGTAGGTAGATGGGTTCTACCCTTGTTTGCCTGGAACTGTCCTGGTTTATCATATCTTGGTCCAACTTAATTATAACAGCTTGTCCCCTGTTCGGTCCCAAACAATCCCAGTTAGGATGATAAATTATGTAGTCACCATAATTTTATATAGTGGTAGAAAACATGAAAAAAGAGAAACAAGAAATGAAGCCAAAGAACATGGTTTTACAAAATGGGCTTTGCTGCCACAGCTAAAGACTGAATTTATCCTAAAGAAGATAGGGACCCAGTAGGGAATGAACACAGCCAAGAAGCATGTCTAAAGGAGGTTTAGACTGAAGAGTCCAACCTTGACATCATAAGTATGTTGATGGCAGAGGGTGGAATCCAAAGACAGAAGCACTGGGGGGCTCCAGCCCTTACATCATAGGTGGAGCAAAGGAACTCTCCGTGAGATTTGGAAGGCAGCAGAAACCAAGAGAGAGTTAGTTCCCAAAAGTTAAGAGACAATTGAATTCCAACCAGGGTTGGGGAGGGGGGAACATTCTCAGCAGCACCTGCTGCTGCAGAGCTGCAAAGGCTGGGGAGCACATGCTGGACTCACAGCAGAGGCTCTCCTCAGCCTTGGTGGACACATGTCATCAAAGATTCTGCGCTGAACACAAAGAGGCAGGAGGCCACTGTTTTCCCTGGAACATAAGAGGCAAGATCTTCTGTTAGCAGTCAATGTGTGGGATTGAGGGAGATTGCGGAGAAGCCTCCACTCTTGAAAAGCTGTGTGAGAATGGAGACTTTCAGTCAGAAGACAGTAGAGGACTAGAAGTTCTGCTTTAGACTGGTCCACCTGGATGCTGGGTAATAGCTTAGAACAGAGTGAGATTCAATGTCATAACTTGCTGTGGCTAAAAAGTTGATAAATGATGGAGACCAAGAAGAAGGAAGAGGTGTAGGCCTAGCATGGAAGAAGCACAATTTTTCTTCTACTTTGACACAAAAGGGATTTTGAAGCAGCATTGACTATGGAGGAGAGAACCTACCTCTTTGAAAATGAGCCCTGGTTTGGCCCAGGTGTAGCAGAAGCAGTGAATGACTCTGAGGTCCTCGTGTGGGTCTGACTTGACCTTGTATCACTTTCCCTCCCACCCACGTATGTGCCTGGCCTAATAACTGTAACATGTTGAGGGGTAGAGACAGTGAGTGGTTGAATAAAGGCCTCGCTCCCACCTGAGGAGTCCCCTCCCCTTGTGAATCTGTGCTTCCTGCTTGGCACAGAGCCTCTCTTATCCCTCTGATATAATCAAAGCTGCTGGCTGTGTCTCTGCTCTTCTCAGAGGACCCCAGAAGAATGAAATGGCAAACAAACGTAGAAACCATGTTTGCTATGAGTCCTCGCATGCGCCAAAGTCTCAGGGAATGTGAAACCTGACCCCAACCCAGCTTCATTTCCAGACTCCATCTATGGCAGCCTGGAGTGATTTAGACATTGTTAGAAACATTTGGGTTTCCAGTACAGTAACTGCCACCCCGCAGTTCCCTCCCCAACCACACTTACAGTGTTCTAGTGCTGTGAAGAGACACCATGACCATGGCAACTCTTATAAAGGAAAGCATTTAATTGGAGCTGGCTTACAGGTTCAGAGGTTTAGTCCATTGTCATCATGGTGGGGAGCATGGCAGCATGCAGGCAGACATGGTGCTGGAGGAGCTGGGAGTTCTGCATCTGATTCAATAGGCAGCAGAAATAGAGAGCCACTGGGCTTGATCTAAGCATTTGAAACCCCAAATGTTCACCCCCAGTGACATTTCCTCCAACAAGACCACACCTCCTCATCCCTGTCAGGTAGCACCACTCCCTAAGGACCAAGCATTTACATATATGAGCCTATGAGGGTCATGTCTGTTCACACCACCACACTTGGTGTTCCAGTACAGTACCCCCACCCAAGTCCCTTCACCATCCACAGATGTCTTTACCTGAGGTTTTGCTTTCTGTGGTTCCTGCCCCCTATAGTCACCCTAGATCTGAAAGTATTAAGTGGAAAAATCAAGAAATAAATAGTTCATAAGTTTAAATCATGAGTAGCAATTTAAAATCTCAGTAGCATGATGAGCACTCCTAGCATCCCAATCCATCCCACATAGGACCTGGATCTCTTTGTTCAGTAAATCTACCTGGTATGCACTATCCACCCACGGTCACCGAGCAGCTATCTCAGTTATCAGAGGGACTAGTGCAGTATGGGAGGACTTTATTTAATCATGATCCCCAAGCCCAAGAAGAGTGACACAAAGGAGACAGCAGTGAGGGAGGGACGTGTTCTGGTGCTACATGTTAACATTATGGGATGTATAGGAGAAAACCCACAATATATAAAAGGCTTATATTGTCTACAATTTCAGGCACTTACTGAGAGTTAGCTTAACGGAGACCAGTGTACCTCTAAATGACATGCCAAAGCATCACCAAAGAAGCAGTGATTACAGAATAGTGAAGTTCTAATTTTTGAGGTGTAAAGTGTGTATGTGCATATGTGCGTGTGTCTTCATATATGTGTACATGCATGTGAAAGCCAGAGGAGAACATTGGGTGTCCTCTCCATCTCTCTCTGGCCACCTTATTTTTAAAGACAGTCTTTCACCAAAACCATAGCTCACTGATCTGGCTAGCATGACTAACAAACTCTAGAGATCTGCCTTCTCCCACTCCCCTAGCTCCATTCTCAGACCTCAGGGCTGGGGTTGAAGACCCATGCTTCTGTCTGTGCCTCGCTCTCCTGTAGGTACTAGATGTCTGACATCAGGTCCTCAGACTTGCCCAGCAAGCGCTTTGCCAGCTGAGCTGTCTCCCCAGTGGCAGTTACAGTTTGTTGTTATTGTCTGTTGCTAGTGGAGGTGGTGATGGTGATGGGTGGGTGATGGACAACTTGCAGGAGCCAGTTTTCTCCTTCCACCGTGTAAGCTCCAGGCAGGAGGAACTGAGGTCTTGGTGGTAAGCTCCTTTTCCTGCGTAGCCACTCCCACCTTTGTTCTGTCTATCAATTACACTTTTCTTGTCCCTTTCGATGTGTTCTTCCTGATTCCAAGTCTGACAGTGTGGGCTTCATCAGATAACACTAAAATGCAGGGGGCGGAGCCCTTCCTGACTCCTACTGCAAAACAAAACAGAACTCAGGCAATGATGACCATAGCTCGTGTGTTCCCAGAGGCCATTCAGGTTCCCACAAGGGAGCAAAAACAGACGGGCTTTATTTTTAGATCCTCTATGGGCCCCTGAGCCCTGCCCCACTTTCTGAAAGCAGAGCTTGGGGCCCACGCCATCTGGCCCTACTGCCAGATCTCTCGCCACCCATGATAAAATGCCAGGCAAATGTGGCCTTCACCACGTCCGCATGTTCCAGCCGAGACCTCCACATGACAATGCCTACAGTGGCACTGGAATCTATTGGAATCACGCTACGATTCCATCTATACCGAGGACTTTGGCTAACTGGAGTTCCAAGGACCTAGCTGTAGTAGCCCTAACCCTGGAGCTGCTTCTGACTCCACAGCCCCCTCCTAACCCTACCCTGCACCATCCCTGAGCTCCATTTGGGCTTTCCCACATTTCTGAGACCAACTCTACAACTCAAAGGGTAAACAGCAATGAAAGCAATAAAGAGTGTCCCAGCTGAACTCAATCTAGATGGTACGATACAGTGCATCATTCATTCATCCACCCATGCCTGTGAAGAGACTTTGAATACTTAGAAATGAACATGGCCTTGTCTTTGTTCTCAAAATGCTGTGCGTACCACTGTTGTCTATTTCATGACTGATCCCAAGGACTGCTCAGAATCAAAGGCAAGCATCAGAGCAAGCCATCAGCAGAGCCAAAGAGTCAGACTTTTTCCTTCCTGAATGGGAACTCCAAACGGGCAGTTTCTCCTGCTTCTGCTCCTCTCTGGCAGCGCCTCTTGGTTCATCCTACACTTGCCACCTACATGAAACTGACCTGAGAGGGTATCTGTCAAACACACATCATTCTGCAAATGGGAGTGGGTACCACTCGCCTTAGCGGAGAGCTGCTGCATTTACTGGCTGCTTCATGGAACACCAGTGGTTCCATCTCTCCTGAGCATCATCTTCTTTTCTCATTAGTAACCTAGGCTTAGCCTGAATCTTAACTCTTCTTATCCAGTTCTTTCAGACCCAAACAGGTCTGTTGCAGCCTGAACGCCTTTAACTGGCCTTTCCCCCCTGCTCAGGATCTTTCTGTACCTCTCAGTGAACAGTGGCATTGGTTTTCCATTCTTAGATACTCTCCAACATCTATCAAACGGTATTCCTGCTTCTGTGACTATGTGGACACTAACATGGAGAAACTGGCTGAAAGGCCACCCAGGCTGGTTGGATAGTAGACAAGTGAGGTCTATTTAGAGCCCAGTTATAGTCTGCCCTCCCCGCTGGCACTTCTGCCAGGCATCCTATGAGTCTCATGGGCCCCATGAATACCCAGCTTATGAGGATTAGCCCTGGAACCAGAACACCTGGGCTCTGCCTGGCCAGTATTTGGGACCCAGACTGATGCCCATATGGCCTCTCAGATGCTCTGCTTCCCAGCTGCCCTCCCTCTCCCCAAGATCTGTCTCTGTACTACAAAGTGCCTGGTATGCCTTGGCCTGAAGGCAGAGACTGAGCATGGGTGACTGCTGGAAATGATGAGTTCTCCCTGGGCCTCCTGGACTGATGCTTTTAGGGTACCTGGACAAAGCCTCCTGATACGCTGACTTCATTAGGCTATGCTTCCAGATCTGTTTTTTCTCTCCTGAAGAGCTCTAATCAAGCAGACACTGAAATAAGACTTCAGAATGAAACAGAGAGAATAAAATGCCCCCCAAAAAACCAGGGGCCCCTGGAGGAAGCAGGCAGGAACAGAGTAAGGCAGGGATGTGCCCTTAGGTGGTGACCTCACTGTAGTTGACACTTTTTTCATTTATTCTTCACACCAACACCTAGGTATTATTGTCTTCACAGTACTCATGAAGGCAGCTTGTTTAGCTTGTCCAGAGCTTCATGGATACTGATTCTACAGAAAGCTTTATTTTAAAGATTAATTTGTATTTGTGTGTGTGTGTGTGTGTGTGTGTCTGTGTGTGTGTCTGTGTGTGTCTGTGTATGTTGGGGGATTCCCTAAGAGGCCAGAAGAAGGCACTGTATCATCTGGAGCTGGTGTTATAGGAGCTCATGAGCCACCTGGTGTGGGTGCTGAGAACCAAACTTGGGTCCTCTGAAAGAACAGCGAGTGCTCTTAGCTGCTGAGCCATGGCTCCAGCCCCCAGAAAGAATGTGCTAGAAGATGTGTCATGGAGGGCACAGGCAGTAGCAGATGAAAAATTGGAAGAAGGTGCCTTCTCTGGCATCTGTCTACCTACTCATAACGAAAGGGGAACCAAGAGGACTTGTAACTTCCTGGGTCCCCCTGATGCTGGGTGTAACTGAAGTACCCGGAAGTATAGAAATCCCTGCCGCACAGGAAGAGATCACCCCTCCAAGAAGCAGTACATGTGGTTTGTGAGCCTGGGACCCTGGGAGCGGGTGGCCCAGAGGAGAGGGCCTGAGAGAAATGTGTTGCACATTGCTGCCAGAGCAAATCTGGGAGCAACACCCAGCTGCAGAATGACAGGAACAAAGAGCAGGGCTGGAGCCTCTGCCTAATTAGAAGCCTGCTCATAGGAGTCTGCTAAAAGCAGAAGAACTAATGAATTTTTAACGTGATCCACTAATAATCTTTTCCCTTGAAAGGTAGACCAGACAAATAGGACCAAGTCTAGACTTCAGTGAGCTCCACAAGAAGAATAACTGTTGATAAGAATGTTGGCTCTCTCTCTGCAGCAGCACGCACAGGGCTCTGCACCAGGTCCTCTGTGCCTGGTTATGGCTTCCAATGTAGTGTTTTTATAGGATTCCTGAGTGTGCAGATGAATGGATCTCTGATTCTTGTGTCTGTTCTTGGTCTCTTTTCCTTCTGTTTGTCTTGTTCAACTCCAATAGGTTTTGGTTTATCTTGTATTTTATATTCTATTATTATCTCTTAGAAACCTGTTCTTATCTAATGAGAGACAGAAAGGGAATAGATCTGGATGGGAAGGGAGCTGAGGAGGAACTGGGAGAAGTAGTGGGGGACAAACGGTAATCGGGATATATTATGTGAATAAAGAACCTATTTTCAATTTGTAAAAAAAAAGGCGAGAGGAAAAATGCTCGCTTTCCAGGAGCAAAGGTACTGTCTACGCTGTTTTGTTCACTGGGGCGTCACCCTTCCTACAACTACCCCTGGCCATTGTAGTTGCTGAATTATTTGTGCAGTGAACAAAAAGCATAGGACTAGGGACCCAGAAGAGATAGTCATGTGACCCTGGCATGACCAATAGCGAGAGTAGGTCACACTGAGTATCTTCAAACATAAGCCAAAATCCACGGGAAGGGGAACCCAAGGGGTGCAGTGCAACAGGAAGTGGTCCAGTCCCGGGGACCAGAGCGAGAGAGTTCAGGTGGATGAGAGGGTAAAGATGAGATGTCTGTACACAGTCACAACTAGTTGGAGAAAAAGACATTGGAAGAACTGACGAACATTTTTATAGGGGGGGAAGGAGAGTGGATGGTAAGCCACTTTGAGAACCCGATAAAATCTATAGTCCCTTTCTTCCATAATGGCACACATGCCACACATTACAGCTGTGCAACATTTTCTGTAGAATTTTAGGAAATGTTGAAGGATTGTGTGTTAAGATCTACTATAGAGTTAGGATTGTCACTCAGTGCTTAGCAGGCATGCACAAGTCCCTGGGTTTGAGCCTCAGTGTAAGCTAGTAAATGAATAAGTAAGTAAGTAGGAAAATTTCTAATACAAAAGAACTGATGATGGTATAGATAATGCCTCTAGGAGTTCCTAAATAGAGAGAATACAGGCCATGTCAAGAGATAGGAAGACACTATACTGGATAAATATTTTCTTGGTGGGGGATGTCAAAGCCCAATGTTGGTTCTCATCCAAAATGGTATATTAAACTTGATCCCCAGTGCTGTTAAGTGGGGCCTGCTGCATACCTATAATCTTTGCACTTGGGAGGGTGAGGTAGGAGGATTAAAAGTTCAAAGCCAGCCAGGACTATATAGCAACAGGCACCAAGTCTGCCAGTACTTTGATCTTGGATCTCTCGGCCTCTATAAATATAATTTGAAATGTTTTTTAATATGCATCTTAGTTTATGGCATTTTGTTATAGAAGCCCAAATAGTCCCAGATATGTAAAATAAGGTATCACTTTTTTTCTGGGAAAAGTTCACTTTTATATTTCTCTACTTTTAGTTGTTAAGGCCAGGTCTGGCTATGTAGCCCTGGCTGGACTCAAATTTGTGATTTGCCTGCCTCAGCCTCCCAAGTGCTAAGATTATAGGTATGTGCCACTATGCTCTGCTATTTCTGTAGTTATATTGCTAAGAAACCCACCAGATTTGAAGCTCACCATGCTTCAGTTTCCTTGTCTGTAAAATGGGAAAGATATCTATCATAACTGGTTATTATTAAAAACAATGAAATGCTTCAGGTCAAGTGCTTGGCCTGGTGCCTGGCACACTTACTTCAGCATGTTCTAGCCGTCATTATTAAGATTGTTATCATTTCCTGCTGGTAATGCCTTCGCTCTTCTCTTCTGACTATTAAACCCTTAGATAAAGGTTAGCCTTTGTGTGGTTTGTTATTTTTAAGTAATGCCTCAAGCAGGAAAAGTGAAAAAGGCAAAGGACTGCCTCCTTGGAGATGATGGCGTAATACTAGCTCTCTTCGGGAGAAGGAATGAGGATGGCGAGGATGGCGCTGAGGGCAGGGAGGATCAGCGCACCTACCCCTGTGAGGAGAACCACATCCCTGGAAACGAGTAAGGGACACAGAAATGCCTGCCCCGGCTTTGCCTCTGTCTCCTTCACCAAAGAGAACAAGCTGTAATCCGGCCCATCAGTAAGTATAGATCTGTCATCCAAGTCATCCATGGATGAGCTCAGGACTCCAGATCCAGGTGCTTGGTGTCTCGAGACTGAAAGGACTTCAAGGCGAGCCAGCTAAAACAGTGCTTCTCATTGCTGAGACACTGTGAAGAGCAGAGACAATGCCTGGAGGAAGGTCCTGAAGGGTCTACACTGACCATGCTGATCTGATGTCAAACTGACAAAGCTCTAAAAATAAATGGGACAGTAATATACAGTGCCTTTAGATAGAAAAGATGTGTTACCCAGAAGCCACAGTAGGAAATCACTAAATAAATTAAGGAAATCTGAAATGATTCCTTTTTTTTTTTTTAGTAAAGTATTTTTTTTCTAAAGTGTCAAGAAAGTACCCTTGGTGTGATACTGGAAAGAAAGGAGAGAGGAGGGCTGTGACTGGGATGTAAACTGAATAGAAAAAGAAGAGAAAAAGGAAAGAAAATACTATTGGCATACAGTTTTGTTTCAGAAAAATAATGATGTCATTCCTTATGGCCTGATAGATAAAAGGAGAAATGTGTCATTGGCAACAATAAGACCATCACAGTAATGTCCCGCCACAAGTCTCAGGTGTTCTCCCCAAGTGTCAAGAGGATCTTGGCACTTGGACTTGGACAAATGACCAGAGTCACATCAAGAAAATCTCTGAGCACGTGGCATGTGCACAGGTCTCCAGGTTGATTTTCTCAGTGTATTTATAAGTGACACACTTCAAGACAAAAGCTGTGCCTGTAGACACAGTCCCCACATACCTGAGAAAGTTAAATTACTGTATGGGAACAGTACCAGGGTTTCTACAGGTCCCAGCACGTGAAATGTCGGGCTCAGGCTGCATTAAATGTAATAGAGATGGGCAGAATAACAGGAACTTTGTGTGGAGACTCCTAAGGGGCCCGAGTACTTGCCTCATTCCTTAAGTGTGTGCTGCTCCTGGCCACATTCCTTCCACTTTAGCTCCACAGTGGAGAAATGTAGCAGACACCACCAAGTGACTGGGGTCACATCTGTACACAAGACTCATGAGTGGTATGCGCCATTGAAGCCCTCCTTCCTCACTTTGAGGGAACACTTAAGACAAATGACAATGAAGGGACATTCTCCAGAATAACTGGCTAAGAATATTCAAAACCATCACATCATCAAAAACAAAGTCTGAGAATCAGTCACAGACTGGAAGCACCTAAGCCCAACTGAAAATAAATAACATGATCCCAGGGACAGGGAGTCCTAGGTAATGGTAAGGAAATAGAAATATACAACAGGTTTTGAATACTAAAATATTAATATTTATTCCTAAATAATGAAAACATACTATACTACAATGAAAGTAATTTTAACAATTGGGGAGGGTGTGCGTGTATAGGAACTCTGTAACAGTTTCATGATTCTTCTATGACTATAAAGCCATTATAAGATATTTCTGACAAAATATAATGAATCCAATGTATAAAATTTTGCATTTAGCACCAAAATTATTTTTGTGTTTTTGGGGACATCTACACTACGCTCAGTCTATGGGAGAGACATCTAGTGCCTTTCATTGCCTGTCTGCCTCTGGCAGTGTGGTTATTAAAGAGTTAATCCAAGCTACAGCAGCTCACAAGAAGTCCAGACCCACACACTCTGCTTAAACCCCCAGACTCAGAGTGAGATCCAAATGCAGTGTGCCATGTGCTGTCTTTGTAATCTGGCCAAGACCCCTAGTCTCTTCAGTGGTCGTTCCCTTGTTCCCTCCTCTACAAACCAGGCTAGGATAGAACTACTTCGTAAAAGGTAGAGCAAGTCCCTGGCCTCTAACAGCTTACTCAGTAAGTGGGTGTCTCACAGTGGTAGCAGGAGTCTGACTGAGGCAGGGGAGGGCCCACCTTATTCTTTTGACACAAGCATCATTTCAAGGGATGGTCAGTGCCTCAGAGAGAATGCTGAAAACTCACAAAATCTTCACCTTGAAAAAGTGGCTGAGAGTTCAAAGGGCCTAGCAGGAACCAGTCAATGAGAGTGACATTCTTGGCTATTTACAGAAACCCTGAGTATGTCCCTGGACATAACCCTGTCTGGACCTTTGCTTGCTGTGACAAAGTACCTGACATAAACGCCGTATGGAAGAATTAGTCACTTTGGCTCACAGTTTCAAAGGTTTCCATCTGTGGTTGGCCAGCGTCATTGCTATGGGTCTGAGGTGAAGCCGAACATCACTGTGACACATAGAGCAAAGTGTATCACCTAGTGGTAAACAGAAAACAAAGACAATTCAAGGCACCTCAGGGGAAAAAAATTTGTTTTTCAAAGGCATGCCTCCAGTGACATTGCACTTCCTGATATTTCCTTCAACACATGAGCCTGTGGGGGACATTTTCTTAGCCTCTGAAACATATAAGGATACTTTCTGGTCAGTTTGGTAGAGTTGCTGGAGGATGAATATAAAAACAAAAAAAAAAGAGAAAGAAAGAACGTGCTCTAAATGGAAGCAGCTGTAGTGAACAAGGCATACGCTGTTATCAAAACCGTCTTAAACAGACATTAACTTGATGCTAGTGCAGGCTGTGGGGAAAGCACAAGGAACTACCATTTCAAATTGCTTGCCTTTTTAGAGAGGGCAAGGGCAGGACACAGGGTTCTCTTTAAGGATGAAGTATGATTCAAAGATAAGTGTAGACTGGACAGTGAAGAGTAGAGAGGTCTTGAGAGCAAGGATAGGATCTTGGAAACTTTACCCAAGTTCTCTCCATCTGCACATTCACTCTCCCAGGGCTGGAGGGGCATGTGCATGACGGCCAGCACCCTGGAAGCACTCAGTGATAGCTGCCATTGTAATCTCCTGGCTAGTAGCACTGGGACACAGTGAGGTTATGAGAATTGGTAAATCCACTGGTCTGTAGGTGACACGGTCACTTCCCTTGGAAGCTTCTGGAGAAAAGAAAAGCAAATGCCCACCCCACCAGACAGAAAACAGACTGACATAGAGTCCAGGTTTACAGAAGGAAGATGAAGACTTCCAACCCCCATGGCTTCCACGGGCACTTTACACCAAACTCTTGCCAACTGAGAAGGTTCTGGGTGAAACAGCCAGAGAGAATGGGATGACGGAGGAAGAGGGAAATTGGGCTGGTAGTTACAAAACTACCCTGTGGTCATTGTGGCAGGGAGTCTTGAGAAGACAAAGGATCCAAGCTGGCAGCACAGTCCCGTTGGTAGCAGGGTGTCTGGGGCATGGCAGAGGGAGAAAAGTGAGCCAGCCCTTCAGGACTGCTGCTCAGCTGTCATGGATCTTAGATAATACATTACAATGGGTCTTTGTTTTGTGTCCTTTGATGCATATGAACCCCAACACCATTCAGAGCCTAGAGTCCCCATGTTAGGCTAAAATCTCCAGTCCATAGACATTTCTAAAGGATAGAGACACATGACTTTGGAGAAAAAACCCAACAGCTATGTATTCAAAAATTTACAGTCTGGAGTTACAATAGACAGTGACAGATGGATCTGCATTTACATAAAATGATACAGACACTGATTTTCTGAGTATTTGTTGGAAAAATCAACAACTAAAATGGGTCCCTCGCCCACTCATACACACAACCATTCCACACAGCAGAAGCTCCCAGCAGCAGCCCATACAGAGATCTGAAAGCTATTTCCAGGTCATGAGTTCATCTTATTAGGTGTGACCCCTTTGCCTTCTAGCTCCTACCCTGTTGGCACAGCCTCCATCCCTGGAGGATGATTCACCTTTGGAGAAACAGCTCTCAGCTTGAGTTTCACATGGACCAAACATCCTTTGAGCCTCAAATACCCAGAGTACTGCCTGTTCTTCCTGGTTGGCCTGAGCCAAATAGGTACAAATAGGTTGGCTAATTTGTACTCAGAGTAGGGCCACACACACAAATTTTTTAGAAGGATATTAAAGAATATCCACAGATATGTAAACAGGTTACTTGGACCCTACACTGTGCCCTGTTGGGAAATTGGAAGAGTGGTCTCTTCACATGCAGGGTTGCCATGTAAAAGTTAGAATAAAACCCTACTGCATTCTTGTACAGCTTCGGGGACACACCTGACTGGGGATGGTGGAGGGAATGAAGAAAAGACAAACACAAAGGTTTACAGAAACATGGGCAGGGAAGTTGGATTGGATACACTGGGCTTTCTAATGGAGAAACCACGGCGTCCTGGAAGCTCAGTATGATTATTATTTACAGTTGAATAGGGGGTCAGTTTATATATACAAGGGAACAAGGAGGTGGGATCATACATACAAATGAACAAAGAATCAGGTTTATTTTATATAACTGAACAAGGTTTAGATATTCCTAGTAGGAGAAGTCTTTGTAAGGGAGAAGTCTTCCGATGGTAATTGTTGGGGCGTGAGGTGCTCTGGTGGACATTCTCTGTATACACAATGCCAACACACACATGGACCAGAGGAAGACTTTGTCATCCCTTTGTCATTTTCCCATAGGTTTGAGGCTGTGCCCATGTCAATAACATTCACTCAGGGACTCAGGGCTTCCTACAAAACTCCCCTGTATATCCTCAGAGAGCTGAGTTACAGTTAGAAGCCAGAGAACACAGGTACACAAATTTTCAAAAGGTAGCTTTGGCTCAGTTCTGAAGCAGGTTCTCAGCTGGGGTCTTAGATAAGCTGATTGCATAGGAAAGTAATTACCTTGGCTCTTCATTCTTGCAAGGTTCAGGGAGTGTGCCCTACTGCTGTGCTTGCTGTTGGGAGCAGGGGTGGGGTGGGGGAGCTCCCCTTTGGATGGAGAATTGAACCAGGAGTTCTCAAAGTTTCTTTCTAAACTTTAGGTGATATATGTCCGTGTCTGTAAGTAGAGGCAGCAGAGTGTCAGGATTATAGTTTAACCAGAAGGGACTAATGTATGTGTAACTAGGAGAAATCCATAAGCTTCGGATGTCTGAGTTTGGGATTTTCAGGCTGTTTTTCTTAAGTAAATACAAGTCTGAACCCAGACTTGGCTTCTGCTTTCATGATTTAAAACCTCTTCCCATTATAGAAAAGCAGTTGAAATCCCAGTGGCCCTCTCTCTTGAGAAGCCTTCCATCTATGTCTCAAGTTTGTACTGTCCTTTTCCTAAGTACCTCTCTCACCCTAATGTTTGTGCTCAAATAAATGTTTTGAAAATGGTCTTTAATAAGTTCCATCTTTGCTTTAAAAATAATCTCAGTGGGAGTCAGTAGCTACTTCATTCCCTATAGCCTCTTTTTTCCAGCCTTAAGCTGATCATAGTCATAGGAACGGGGGGGGGGGGGGAGAATGAGTGTCGAGACTTCCATAGGTCAAATCCTTGATATGATCCCGTCCAAAACACAGGGTAAGCAGACAGGTCCATCTCAGTGGCCATGTGAAAAGCCCTGCCTCTCAGCTTACCACCTGGATGGATAACTGAATTCCTGCTCTCCACTTCATCCTGACCCTCTTCCTAAAATAATACCTGTTCAATGCCATATCCTGGGAGATTTTTGTTTTCAATCTGTTTAGTTGGGTGACTTTATTCTATCTGATGACTTTTCAGCCACCACTAACCATTGTCATCTTTCTCTAATACCAACCTGCATACATACATATTAGCTCTGCCCTTTAGTAAGATACACCTTCAAGAAAGAGAGGTTGGAGAGATGGCTCAGCTGGTAAGAGCACTGACTGCTCTTCCAGAGGACCTGGGTTCAATTCCCAGCTCCCATAAGGCAGCTAAAAGTCATCTGTAACTCCAGTCCCAGGGGATCAAATATCTTCTTCTAGCATCCTAAGCACCACATGATGCACAGACATACATGTGGGCAAAACATTCTTTCACATAAAATAAAATTTAAAAAAAAAAGAAAGAAACTAAGACAAGAAGTGATATTAAGAGACCCTATTTTCGACTTCTTGGCCTTCGTGTACAAACAGCAGAAGGCAGAGTAATTGTGCCAGAACTCAGCACTACTGTGATTTGGACAGCGTTCCCCTTAATTTGTTCTTCTACTCATCCAACAAATTCAGACTGGCTTGCTGCTCTTGCCCTGACCTACCTGGCTTTCTTACTTTGAGCTCGATTCCTAAGGAAACAAAACCTTGTTACCGGCTTGAAGTACAATCTCAAGCAAGGCACCTTTCCTTTCTGGTCACCAGCTTCCTTATCACCGAGCCTTTAACTGCCCCATGGGCCACGTCAGGAAAGACCATTCATTAAGGATATACTAGATGCCGGCAAAGCAGGTGCAAGGGTTCCGGGCTGCTTGCAAGCCAGGGAAAGGTCTGCACTAATCATCCCACATTCTTAAAAGGCTTCCAGCATCTGTCAAGATCCAAGCGTAAGCTGGGCACTATAATTGGGCCCTTAGTATCTCCAGCAAGTTTTCTTGACACCCCTCTGCAGAACAGTGGATAGATTAGACATGGTGTCAAGCAGTGAGCCTGTTAATGTGCAAAGCAGAGAGGTGTCAAAGCTGGCAAAAAGCAAAGCCTCCAGTTCTTCTCCATCTCCATAAAAACAAGTAGATGTGGATGCTCGGCTGTCACTGGGAATCAGGGACCAAGGCCAGCATGACAATACTGCCAATGTATGGTCCTACTGTCTTCCTGGCTCCCTCCCTACTTGCCTTCCACCTGCCCCTGAAGCTTTAATTATTTCCTGGGCCCAAAAGGATGCCTGCTTGCTGATGGTGTGCTGAAGGAAGGAGGAGAGATGGCTCCCTTGGAAATACAGAAGCCTGTCAGCCTTCACAGTGACCATGGGGAACAGAGTGACTGTCTCTAGTTACAAAGGCGTCTTGGTGGGAAGATTTACCAGAGCTGTATTTATTCCATTAGAGCTATGCCTCCCTTCGGCCTCATATTGCCAGCACCACATCGATCACTCTGCCTCTGTGTTCTGGGGGACTGGAGACATACTCCATCTGGAACAGAGCTGGGTGTTTGTAGATGGAACAGTTGTGAGCCTAGGAAGATGCCCCCTCCATGGTTGATTTGCTCAGTCCTGTCCTTAGATATAGTTCCAGCTCTCTGTGTATGGAAAAGAAGTGTAAGTGAAGATTTTTCTAGAAGGGGAAAAAGACCTGAAAAAATGAGGAAATATATGGATAAAATTATATTAGTGATGAAAATGGTTGAATAACTGTGTTGGTGTTTATCAAAACTGATTTAAAGGCTTGAAAGATGGCTCAGAAGTTAAAAGCACTTGTTCTTGCAGGGGGCCCAGGTTTGGTTCCCAGAACCCATGAGATGGCTCACAATCATGTATAACTACAGTCCTGGTGATCCAACACCCTCTTATGTCTTTTGAGGGTACTCAGACATGCACATAGGTAAAACACTCATATACACAAACAAAATGAATTAATCTTTTACAATCTTTTAAAAGATGACTTGAGTTGACAAAAATCCTCCTTGGAAACTCCTGGTACTTAATATCCAAAAGGGACAAAAGAAAAGTTGCTGGATCAAGCCCACACTGTCGCTTGGCATTCCTGGCTTGCCAAAAACTCTGCTCTAGAGGGGAGCTCAGGGGCCGAGCTCTTTCTTTCCATAAGTAGACTCTGCTTTTCATCTCTAACACTGTGACAATGATGTCGATGACAATGGTGATGGCAATGGTGATGACATGATTAGGAAGTCTGCTCCCAGTTCAGTAGGACTCTATGCCCATCCACGGAGCTGGGCACAACAGTATGCCCTGTTCTAGGCATATGAAGCAAGTAGACATCTTTGCTATTGTATATATGTGTCAGGAGGTACTGTGTATGTCCATGTGTATGCACATGTGTGTACATGCATGTAGAAGAGGCCAGAGCCCAGCCTCAGGTGTTACTCCTCAGGAAGCATCCACCTTGTTTTCTGACCTGTGGCCTCTCACTGTAATGTGGTACTCACTAGTTAGGCGATGTTGACTGTCCCATAAGCCCTAGAGACAGCTGCCCATCTCCAACTCCTCTCTGCTTGGAATACAAGAGCACACCGCTCAGTGCATTGTATGAGTGCTGGAGCTTGAACTCAGGTCTTAGTGTTTATGCAGCATTCACTTTACCAGCTGAACCATGTCTTCAGGCAAAGACAGGAATAACTCCTTTGCTCCAGGAGATTACAGCCTGTTACTTAACAGCCTCAGAATCCCCAGCTCTGGCCATGAGTCTCATTCCCTTGATCTTATAAATCAGGGTTTCCAGAGTACATCGGACTAGGAGAGTCTGATGTATACTGTGATATCTCCCCAGGCGAGTCTCATAGAGTGAGGCTCTACCTCAAAACAAATAAAGTAAAAATTTCTGTGTATTAACATAAATTTTGAGACTCTATAGCCATATGCCCAAAATCATAAAATAGTAAGAAGAGTGGCATTGGTTCACAATTTTTAAAAAGTCTCTTTCATCTCCTTTTCAATAGAAGACAGCTAGATTCCACATCTACATTTTAGATTTTGTTATCTGTGCTTTTGGTTAAGACATACGAAGAAAACACAGCTTCACACAGCAGAGTCCAAGTTCGGATGGAGCAGCCAAAGTTCCCAGGCCCCATTGTGGAGGAAGGCACCTCTCTTGACAGTCGTTCGGGAAAGGGCTAGCCTGTTTGTCTCACTTGAGTCTTCCAGTTCTGTTACATAGATAGATGGTTAGAAAGCTACTAGTCTTTTACCAACCTTGGTTGACAGTTCCAGATACTCTCTTCTGATGCCACACCAAAGTGAAAAGTGGTAGGTTAACGGTAACTGTGTACACAACTGTACCCATCTGCTTTTCATGTCATTTATTTTAAAATCTGTTGGCTTTCTTGCATCTTGAACAGATCCTTCACTCAGGTCCATCGACCCAGTAAAGAGCCATAGGGCCCCACCCAGAAATCTACAAATCATACTCCTTGCTGCAAGGAGGTTAGAGCTAGACTACAAGCCAAGCAGAGAGAAACGAATGAATACCAGGGGCTGAAGAGCTGCACTGGAGCCAGAGCTGGGCACATCTTCAATGCTGCACCAAGAAACCAGCTTTGACATTCAAAGAGGGTGAGAGGAAATGCCTAGACAGGAAGTCTAGGCTTGGGCTGGCTTGCATTTTTAGAGTCATTTGTCTGCTCAAATGCTGTCCATTGAGATCCTCAGATCTTAAGCAATGGGTATGATAGTGCACACAGGTGGTTTCTATCTTTACAGAATCTGCAGTCCAATGGAGAATTGGGTAGTGTAGAGATATAGGTAGACCCCTATCACACAGAAGAATGACAAAAGTACAGCCAGACTAGAACGGGTATAGTTAAGACAGTTGCCACATGAAAAGACTATGGTGACAGGAAAGGGGCCAAGGAGAAGAATAGAGTAGCAGAGAGCAGTAGCAAGTAGGAACTGTGCTGAGATGGTAGCCAGTGTCACTGTGAGAAAATCAAAGATGGTGCCCAGCTTCCGGATGTTCCCTGGTGTGGGTCACCCAGAAGGAAAAGTGATCTGGGGGAGGACATGACAATATATTAAATGTGAGGTGTTTGAAGGAAGCAGGCCATTCAGCTGAAGATATTTAGTGAGTCAAGTTATACGGATCTGACTCTGAAGGGGGCAGACAGACTAGAGAATGAGATGGGAGACTGCTCGAGGTAAGACATGAGACACTAACATGTGGCCACCTATTCCTGCCACCCTCCCTGTGTCTGAAATCAGATTTATTGTCTTGTCCCACCTTTGAAGACAGTTCTCCATCTCAGTTATTGATACCCATGATTCTCTGCTGTTAGAGCCGGTGACCTACAGATCACCAAGGACACTTTCTCTCATTCACTCACTCCCACTTCAATGGCTTCATGATCTTCCCAGATCTCCCTCTCCTCTGTGCTCTGCATCTCAAGGACTCTGGTTGACTTCTGTACCCTGTCCTCTCTGCCTGAAGTATTCACTTGCACATCACTATTCTGGTGTCAGCAGAAGCTAGTTTGCCCAGAGGTTTATTTCTCATTCTTCAAGATCTGGACATGTGTCCATTCATTTCATTTTAGGTCTTCTCCCAGCCATGCACCATGAGACAATCAGACATTATTTTGTCTTCCTCCTTTTTCTGCCCTCCTGTTGTTTATTTTTGTTTAGAGGCAGGCTTTCATGTAGTCCAGGTTAGCCTTGAATGTCCTACAATAGTTAACTATGATCTAGAGTTCTCAATCCTCCTGTCTCCACCTCCCAAGAGCATGCATCACCCCATTCGGTCTACAGTCAGTCCTTGTAGAACTTAGTTGGTCTTGCTGTGCTGCTACTGAGCTCTCAAAATAGTGTACTGCAGATGTTTGTTCACAGAACTTTGTCTTTTGCCGCAGTGAAGCCACATACATGACAGCATAACATGTAGAATTGTCTTTGCATCCCTGAGTTTTGGATTGATTCTGGAATGAATGCTAAGTCCTCAACTAAATAGGTTCAATGAGAAAGGAAGGAAAAACAGGACCACAGCTCAGAAAGTGGCTCTGCTCAACCAGTCCGCCACTCCTCAGAGTCAATAGGAATCTGAGTTTGGGAGTCAGCAAGACCCCAGAGGATTGTGGGCATCATGAGACTTGGAGGCATAGAGAAGGTAGTGACTCAGTTCCAGGTGCCTTGTTTGTTGATAGTAAAAGCCCAGCAGTAGCTCTGGTGGCAAATAAATGGCAAGAAAAAGCAAGATTGTTGATCTAGGTAAGAGGCAGTATGCCAAGCAGAACTGGTGGGTAGGCTCTCGCCACACCTCAGAATGAATCTCCTCCAAATTTCACGCACTGGAAACTTAATCGCCAAATTCGTGTTGATGGTATTTGGAACAAGGCCTTTGGTAGGTAATTGGGATTAGGTGGTGTCATTTAGGTGCCCCACCCCCATGATAGCATTAGTGGCCTTATAAGGAGACAAACTCAAACTAGCATGCTTTCTTTGTCTGTCATATGCTGCCCTCTGTCATGTTGTGACAAAGCAAAATGGTTCTTACCAGATGTCAGCTCCTTGATATTGCACTTCCTGGTCTCAAGAACTGTAAGAAGCAGGGCTTTTTGCTTTGTACATTGCCCACACTATGGTATTCTATTATGGCAACACCAAACAGACTAAAATCCTGGGCTTGTGGTTCATAACAGATCCTGAGCTCGATGAAGGAACATAGAAGGCATGCCTGCTCTGAATAGTCTGCCCCAGCTCTGGGAAGGACTAGGCATTTTCCATCAAAATAACCAGCAGCCTTCAGCCAGAGGGGATTGTTGTGGCAGCAGCTGGCAACGCCCGAGCTCACAGATGGCATTTGTTTTCTAAGGGGACAGTGAGGGAGCTGGCCTCTGTAGGACAGGCAGTTCATATTGGTGACTATTGACAGATGGGGCTGAATAATCTAAACACACTTTTTCATCTATTCAAACAAGAGAAGCAGTGAGCCAAAAACAAAGACAGAAACTTGGAGCGTGAGACAGTTATCCTAAGACAGCCACAGGTGGGAGAAGAAAAGGCTGAGTGTCACCTCTGTTCATAACCTTAGGGAAATTGTGACTGCGAAGTCCTGGGAGTAAAGCCTTCATCACATTTTGTGGCCACCTCTGGGAGCCCAGAAAATGTAGATAGAGCCTGGTCTCTATAGAAAATGCTTCCCATAGCCAATGTGCCCCCATGATAGGCTGAGCCTCTGAGCACAAGGTGGCTGCCTTCACCCTCCCCGCTGTGCCTCCAAGAGTCTATAGCCAGTCCCAATTATATCAGTGAGGAAGAACACCACATCAGAACAATTTTGAACTGCTAGTCTTTTTTCTTCTATACAGAGTTCCAGAGAAAAGACAGTAGTTTCTCTCCTGCTAGGTTCTTTGGAGACCCATTTCTTCTCCTCTGCTCAGTCCCAGACAATCCTCAGGATGTCTCAGAGCGGGGGAGATATCCTGGACAAAACCAACATTTCTTACTAGGGAGAAGCAGAGAGAAGTAGCTGAAATGTACACACTTTGGAGTCACCCAATAGAAATCCTTGTGTATAAAATGAGTCTAATAATAATAATAGCATCCACCTAACAGTGGCAGCATGCAGAAGATCATACCCATAAATTCCAAGTGGGTTCAAGTTAGCTGTTTCTCTCTCTCTCTCTCTCTCTCTCTCTCTCTCTCTCTCTCTCTCTCTCTCTCACA
>NW_021620880.1:1775118-1791024 GCF_004785775.1 Grammomys surdaster
TCTCTCTCTCTCTCTCTCTCTCTCTCTCTCTCTCTCCTTCCCTCACTGGCCTCAGGAATTCTAGTACTTAACTAGCAACAAAGGTGGGGATTCTGTTTGGAAGCTGGAGATGTAGCTCTGTTGGTAGCATGCTTGCCTTGCATGCACGGAGCCTTAGACTTGATCCAAAGTATTGTATGAAACCCGTAATACATGCTCATAATTGGGAGTGGAAGCAGGGGTCAGAAGCTCAAAATCATCCTAGGCTACATTGCAACTGTGAGGCTAGCCTGAGCTACATGAGGCCCTGCCTCAAAATAAACTAGTCAACTTAATTGAATAAAAATTCTAACTGCATGGTTTCCTGGTGTTGTGGGACCCCTGATAACAGCTGTGATTCCTAGACAAGATAAGCTCTTCAGAGAGAGCCCCACAAAAATCAAGAGGCTACGTGCTGTGTCCCAGGACGTGGGTGCTTGCTGGGCTCCTCCCTCAGGCCAGCACCTTCTGCCCTCCCGTTTCTCGTGGCTCTTCCTATTACAAGCCTCAGCTTTCACCCACTCCAAGAAATTCCAGCTTGCATCTGTAGAACAATGGTCAGTTTATGTAAAGCATCCTAAACATTAGCTGTTGTCAGTATGTCTATTATTACTATTCTAGAAAGTTCATGTCTCTCTTAAGGAAGGATTTTGTTCTGAGGTGCCACATCTTGTGAAAACTGAGTGAACGCTTCAGCCTTGGAAACTTTCCAGACACTGCAAGTTCATCTGCATAATAAACCACCCAAAGTGCCCTTCTGACACAAGCATTAACTGCAGAAAGGAGGAAAAATCCCTAAACCAAACCTAAAGGCCTGGGGTTCAGTATCTTTGTGTGTCTATGTCACATAGCAGGAGTGTGTGCATGCGAAGGACGGCACATAGACAGGAGCAGACAGACCTGGACCTGGAAGCCCAGATGGAGTTATGACACTTCCTTGGTAGCAGTCTGAAAGGAAGCATAGCTTACAAGGAATGAGAGACTCTAAAAGTGAAATTATAGTGATTAAAAAACCACATCTAATTTCAACTAAGTAAAGGGGACATCTAAACAAATCAAAATGGCTACCTGGGAAGTTTCTGTGGAACCTCATGTTTTCAAAATCAACTGGGAAAATATATTTACATCAAATACTGGGAAAAATGGTTAATATCTTTAATATGTAAAGAGTGCATGCAAACAAACAAGAAAACCTCTAAGGCATAATATAAGAGCTAGAAGCAAAAGACAGACCATTCACTCAAGAAGAAATAGCCCTGGATTCCCAGAAGATGGACTATCATCAGTCTTACCAGTCAAAATGAAAATTCAAACAACTAAATAGCTATGTTTTTTCATATAAATTAGCAATAATTTCAACTTTGATTTATTTAATGAGTACCTGATGCTGCTAGGAGTGAAGCATTCAGAGACTGCAGATGGGCATAGTGCCCAGGGGAGTCGCTTCTTGGATTTCTCCTGAGAACCTGCTGGTACTGTTATTAGTAATGTTTGTACAAGCAAAATCATAAAGAACTGAAAGCAGCCGTGTCAAATAACGTCTATGATGCTACCATGCAGTGCAGGAAGGAGCTGGAGACCAGACTGTACCCATTCTCCTGTATGATGTTTAGGAAGCACTGAGGTCAGAAAGGAATGGCATTGGCAATGGTCTCCTAGGTGATGAAACAAGGATGGCTTGTGTAGTTCTTTCTGTATTTCT
The DNA here is from genome assembly GCF_004785775.1 of Grammomys surdaster. Taxonomy (NCBI): domain Eukaryota; kingdom Metazoa; phylum Chordata; class Mammalia; order Rodentia; family Muridae; genus Grammomys; species Grammomys surdaster. The sequence goes on from NW_021620880.1 coordinate 1,776,839, forward strand.
TCTTGGCGATCATTCTTTTTTTTTTTCAGTCAGTGTGCATTACTGTTATGGGGAAATAAAATACTTATTAAAACACTGGAGAAGTGAGGAAGATCCAGAGGACTCACAGAAATGGCAGACTAGCCCAGCAGGCAAGGGGAGCTCTGTGGGCTGATGTCAAGCAGCACTGTGCCATCATTCACATGAGGAATTTACCTCAGCTTCCCCCCAGAAGTGGGAACAAGACAAGGATAGGGCTCCCTGAGAAATGTGTGTTAGGGATTCATGGAAATCTAAGCACTGTGGGCCACCTCCATCAGCCATTGTGCTGGAAGGTGAGAAAACTCTTGGACCCCAGACTTGGTTACCAAAAGCCCCACTGTTGAAAACAGCAGTAACCACCTGAATGGGCCTATTGCTGAGTGAAGTGAGGGCCTTGGGACTCAGGCTGACTTGGATGCAGTCTGAGGCAATTGACTTGTGATAGTGATTTGAATAAGGATAGAATTGGATTTTGAAGTTTTTTTTCTCCTTATCTGTCTTCCTATCTTTCTGATGAGACTAAAGATAAAGTCTTAATTTGATGCCCTGTGTCTAACTCCTCTTTAACCTTCTGTTCTCTCCCTTCTTAACGAGGGAGAGGAATGAACACTGAGCAGGGCCTGGGCCTCAGACACTTGGAACACAAAGATCAGGGAGCGGCAAGCTGTGAGTCACACACCTGGCCTAGGCCAGACCACACCTGTTTGTCCTGCTCCAGCAGAGGCTGGGTTCCCAGCTCTAACCTCTGAAGCGCTCCCCCAGGTCAGCACTTCTGCACCTCCCTGCAAGCTGATGCTCAGCTCCGTCTCCTTCTTTCCAGTCATCGTTATTTCTTGTTGGGTTTGTTGTTTATGGTTGCTTGGGCTTTTTCCCTGGCCTTAGAGAGGGCATGAGAGCGTGCTATCAGCATAACTAAAAATGTTTTTCGTTTGCCTCTGCACTTTTCCCCAGCCTCAGCTTTTCCTAAAAAGCCAGCATCTTCTGCATCCTTCCCCGGGGGCTTCCAAATCAGGCAATTTTTTTCTTAGTTTTTTTTTTCCGATGTGAACTTGTCAGAGCCCCCAGTGTAACCACATTAGTGTCTTCAGATGCCTCTGACTGAGGTCATTTGTGCTTGTGTCCTCAGAATTTCCCCTAATAGTCTGTGGTCTGAGCTCATCCCTCATCTCAGCCTGGGCTGCTGACTGACTAGCTGGGGACCTCGTACAAGCCGCTCAACCATGCTGAGTAGCTGCAGACCTGCCCTACTTAGCTCGGAGGCTTGCAGTGAGGGCCACATGAGCAGTAGTCACACACAAAAAAAAAATCACTTTACCCCCACAGTGAAATGTGTTATTCAGTTCTCGTTGGGTTTTATTTTTCCCTTTTTACTTTTCCCATTCAAGGAGAATGCTCTTCAGATTGGGATGGCCAGAGCTGGCATTACCAGAGAGAAGCAGCTCAAAATAGGAGGAAAGACAGACAGTAGTTTGCCTTTTAAAGAGCTCAACTCCTAGGTGCTTTGGAGTCAGAGCCAGTCTGCGAGGCAGTGATGTAATCATTGGGCTGTATTTTGTTTAGAATGTGAGTAGTTTCAATGGAAAGAAAACAGGAGGAGTGGTGCAGGCTGCTGCCACTCATGAGAGACTATGGAAATTAGAAAAAAAAAAGTCCCAAATGATTGCATGCACACCACTGCTGGTTTGTCAGGGGCTTCATGAGGAAGAGGGCCTCTCTAGACTCAAAGCAGCCTTCGCAGCCCCAGAACACACCACAGGACCATCCATTCAAAAAAGCTTGCCGTCACAGACCAGGGAGGGGCACATGTTTGCTTCAGCTTGATCTCTACAGTTACAGGCCTGTGGCCTCAAGGGAGATGACTTACCATTTGGGTCTGCAATGTGAAAGCCATAGCTCCCTCATAGGCTCGTCTGGGTGTTTAGAGGCAAGATACAAGGTATGTTCTCAAAGGTGATTAATTTGTTCTTCCTTCATCCACTTAATTCCTGCTTTGACTATAAAAAGGTCACTTTCAACATACCAAATGTGAATTTACCAGCAATTCTAACTTTGGGATATATACCCAAAGAATTGAAAACCAATGTCTACTCATTCATGTTCATGACATTACTCATAAGGGCCGGAAGTTGGAAGCAGCCCAAGTACCCTTGCATGGTGAATAGATAAAGAGAATCTGGTATATCCATTCAATAGAATATGACTCAGCCTCAAAATGGAGAAAGGATTCTGACACAGACCACAACAAGGATAAACCTGATGACGAATGAAAAAAGCGGTTAACAAAAGTCAGAACTCTCTCAGCATTCCATGAGCATTCTCAGAACAAAAGCTGTGTGGAGACAGTTTGCCAGTCCCTCAGAAGAGTAATGATAAGTGTGGAAACAGACCTGACCCTAGAGAGTGTCCTTGGACTAGTATGACAAAGAGTGCCACAAACTGGGTGGTTAAGAACAACAGAAGCATATGCTCATAGGTCTAGAGGATGGAAGTCCCAAGATCATGATAGTCACAGATGCTAGCTGGACCTCCTGTCTCCTCTTTAGAAGAAGCTGTTCCCTGTCTTGCTCCCAGCCAATGGTGGTGGCCAGGAGCTCTTGACTTGGGAGTGTATCACTCCCATCTGTGTCTCCATCTCTACATCACCACCCTGATGAGATGGTGATGATGATGATATGACAACTCCATTAGTTACTGGATTAGTTCCCACCTTCTTCCAGAATGTCCTCATCTCGACTTCATTCCATTCACAAAGACACTGTTCCAAATAAGGTCTCGTTCACTGGGACCAGGGCAGAGGAGGAGGGTAGGATTCATAAACTTCTGACAAGACACAGCTTGGGCAAAATAGTGTCCAAAAGTGAAAGCAATATAGTAAAGGAGACAGAAAAACTTTGCAGGCAAATAGAGTTGGGCGTTTAACCTCTCAGAACCTACAGCTGACAGATGGAGCAGCAAGAACCACTTTAGAAGACAGAAAGTATACAAAAGTAACAGGCACATAGTAGGCAACCAGAAAGAAGAAGTAGTGGTAGTGGTGGTAGTGGTAGTGGTAGTTGTCATTATCATTAATTAGCTGGGTGCCAAGGCATAAGAAAATGATGTGGACTAGGAGACAAACAAGCCAAATCCTTCAGGTGAAATCATGCCAGGTTATGGGAAACGGGATTTAGTTTAACCGAGGAGATGACAGGATCAGCTGAGTGGAAAAGATGCAGCCGATTTTGACAGTAGAACCAGCTGAGGAGGAAATTCCAGAAAGTGGGAGCTACAGAAGCAAGGCAAGCCTTGGCAGCTAAAAAAGCATAGAGCCGCGCGGAGTGGAGCTCTTTGCTCCATTTGGCTGGAACTTTGGGAAATGAATAAAAAGTAATGGTGATTGAGGTCATAAAGGAGCATTTGGACCACAGAGCACGGGGAGTTTGCATTTAATTCATAGGCAGTGGGGGAACCAATGAATGGTTTTTGGAATGAATGATGCAATTAACCCTGAGTTGAAGGAAATTAATTCTGACCACAGTGTGCAAGATCAGAGAGCCCTCCAGGCTCCAGAACAGGGTGTGACTAAGGCTCAGGCCCAAGAAGGCTCAGTAGACTGAGAACTCTCCTGGTTAAAGACTAGGAGTGAGTGGTAGAAAGCCTGTGGCTGAGTTAGCCCACTGCACGCTCTTTGTACCCTCTTCGGTTCTGCTCATCATAGGGTGGAAGAGAACAGGGGCATGCTGGGAGATCTTTAGTAACCTCCCAGACTCAGGAGACAGAACTGTACCTGTGAGCTGCTCTCATTGATTGCCCAGGGATAATCAATGACAGTGTGGGTGTTCTGCCCCCTTCCCCTGTCCCTCTGGGAGGCGGGAGTACCAGACCCCTAGGCTCTGGGAAGATGAAAGCTGAAGCCTGGTCAGGCTGCTCAGCAGCCTTCATAGTTCTGCATTAACTTACCTTTCAGCTCCATCTTACTTTAGAATTCTGTGAATATTTATGAGTGAGCTCTTCATTAATGAGGAGGGGAGTGAAAACATTAATGAGCTTTCTTTCCCGGTTGGGTTAGGCTGTCTTTCTTCCTTTCTTTTTCTCTTAATTCAGATCTCTAATCTGAATTCTAGCTGTGCTTTTTCTCTTCTGGTTCCTCAGAGGTGAGAATGACCATTATAACTTTTCAGTGCTACATCCAGGGAGAATCAGGCACACATCACGGATGCTGAGGTAGTCCACACTCAAGGCTCAGAAGGCCCTGTACACCTGTGCCGGCGTGTGTGTGTGTGTGTGTGTGTGTGTAAGAAAGACAGAGGGGGAGAGAGAGAGAGAGAGAGAGAGAGAGAGAGAGAGAGAGAGAGAGAGGTAAGTAGGCCAAGCTGAGCTCAAACATGAAAGAATTGCTCAAGAGATCAGGCTAGCCCTGCTTCCTCTTGACTAGGTGTGTGCTAAGTGTCCTGGGTCTTGTGCCTCCATGCCCACCCCTCGGAATTCCCTAGAACAGGACAGAACCCTAGGTTTACACTCTTATTAGTGTGAGCTGAGCTATGTCCCCTCCAAGGGACAACTCCCAACCTGACCCTCTGGCCCTGAGGAGAAAGCAGAGAGCCTCATGGGGGCTAGAGGCAAGCTTCATGCAAGAACAGTCAACAGGAGGGACAACAGGAAGACACAGAGCACTGTGTCCACTTGGGGTGCTCGAAGACTCTACCACTCTCTCACTCACCCCTTCTCCCCAACAACTCATGATCTCTGAGGGACTGCCATGAAACCTGGCAATTGTAAATTTGATAAAGTGGTGAGGTAGAAAGCCCAAGGAAGTTCCCAGAAAGGCAGGAATCCCTTCCTGACAAACCATGAGGTTCCCAGCTGCATCCTTCAAGCCCACCACAGCCATGGAGGACCTTCCGGCCTTCTCCATAAGACATCCAGCTGCTCTTACCGTCTCTGACCCAGCACTGATCACACTGCTGTTGAATGCACATTTGATCAAAGTCAGAATTTGTTCTCAAGGGCCCTGCTGGGAAGGAGGGGCATAAGTTGGCCTAGCATGGATAGATCTAGTTTTATTCTCATGGCCCTGAGCCTCCTCCCCTTATCCAACGGCCACCTTCACCCCAGGTTGGGGAGAAAGAAATTAACCATCCACTGCCTCATTTGCATTAGCTTCATTTTCCAGAACCTACTAGCTCAAGGAGGAAGTCCATGAGGCCCAGCCCTGGACCCTGGCTGGTGAGGCAGTCACCTCCTAAGAGTGTGTGTATGTGTGAATGAATCTGTGCCCATGTGCGCACACACGTGTGTGTGCACATGCCTACAAGAACAGCTCACACCTGGCGTCAGGCTGAACAGTCAGCCCCAATATGGTTAGCAGATGCCAGAGAACTAGCAACAATGAAGAAAACTAACAAGTGGCTTGTTGGTGTAAAAATCAAACTAATTACAGCTCTTTCTGGGAGTGCTCCACTATTAATGCTCAGTCATATATCCACAGTGGCTGGTTTGCCTGTCACTGACGGGCTGGGTAATTCCTGTTACAGGTTCTACTCAATCACAGCATTAAATTCTGTGTCCTCGTTCCCAGCTTTCTATCAATTGTGTGATTTGCCCCCATCTTTTCACACAGAGATTACTTTTGTTAGATGTGGAAGCATGATGTTCTTTCATTGAAAAATACTAAGGGGAAATAATTGTAAGAATAATAATAATGACAATTGGGTTTTAACCATAGAGTGGTCACCCACATTCAACCACTACCAATATCACTAGGTTATTTTTCTTTGGTCATTTTCCTCTGTGTGACTTAATTAGCTCCTTCCTTCCCTACTGTAAGTCATTTGGGTCAGGACCAAGTTCATGCTACAATGAACAAGGCTGTGTTGAACACTTCCATGCCTTTCCTTCTGAATGACACTTGGGTAAAATTATTGGACCACTCTGGTCTTGGGCAATTTCAGACCTCTTAACGAATATTGCCAAGTGCCTTTCCCAAAGAGCTATGCCAATTGGCACTGAGTGAGAATGTCCATTTTCATGCCTCTTACCAGGACTATTCATATTCTCATTCATTCATTCTCTCTCCTCTTTCATGCTGATTTTAGATAATCTGATGGGCTGACATGACAGTTGCTACTTTTTTAGCACATAAGGATGTTAGCTATGTTTCTGTGTGTTTATTGATTACTTGAAATGTTTGCAGTATTCAGCAGTTAGAGGAAACCCCTTGACTTGCTTGTAAATGTATGTACATGTGAAGTGCTTGGTTTGTGTGCACGCAACTCTGCAGATACTTGTCACAGATTCTGGCTAGGGAGTGGGGTGCTCAGCTGGTACTATTCACACTGTGGGAATTCCACAGCTACTCTTCATCTTCCCTCAAATTATTCTCTAGAGTCTTTAGTAGCTACTGCTAGGAAAGGTGACACAAGAGAAGGGGGGAAAGTTTGTGGGGAGACATTGAGGACAAACCAGAAATTCCCTTCAAACTTCTGTTCTTGCCCCCTCTGAGAAGTGGACTATTGTGTGTTGGAAACCAGAGCTAGGCAATGAAGCAGTAAACATAGATGTTATTCAAGGCTGTCAGAACAGGAGGAAGGAGGACTCAGGACAGACAGACTCCATTGAATTCAGTAATGATAATGGAGAATTTATAGCCTGGGACAGGGGAGTTGGTATATGAAAACTTATGAAGAACAAGCATCGGGAATAAGAACAATCAGAAGGAGCTAACAGTGGAGTCTGGCTAAGCCACACTAATGGGATTCTTGCTGGAGGTGGGCCAGGGTGATCTGGAGGATGAGGAACCAGTTGGATGCTGAGGATGCTCAGATACTGACTTACTAGGATTCTTTAGTAGAATCTGAGCCATGCAGAGACAGACACAGATGCACAAAAACGGAGGCCAAGCTGGGAGGGCGACTCAAAGGAGCCCCACTGGTATGGTTTGAATGTGAAATATCTCCTATAGGCCCATGTGTCTGAACACTTGCCTCCTACTAGTGGCCCCGTCTCAGAAAGTTGTAGAACCTCTGCAGGTAGATGTGTGCGGGGGAAAGTGGCTCACTAAGGGTCAAACTTTGAGGTTTCTCTTGGTCTGATTTCCTCTCCTGTCTCTGCTTCCTGTTCCCTTGAAATGTTAGGTAATGAGTCCCAACCATATGCTTCCGTCTCTATGGAGCCATCTGCCATCATAATGGACTGTTCCCCTGTAATAGACTATTGTTCTCTCAAACATGAGCCAAATAAATCGTCCTCCCTTTAAGTTGTTTCCTTCAGGTATCTGGTGATGGCAGAGAAGAGTCACCAGTACCATGAATCAAGTTCATTCAAGAAGAGCTTGTGTGGAGGGAAGTGACTGAGCTCGAGAGAAAGGAAGAAGGAAAGGGCTGAGGGGAGGGAAGAGGGAACATGGACAGGAACTTCCAAGGAGGCAAGTGGACCTGTCCCTGCCGTCAGTGCTGGAGGTGACACACAGAGGGGGAGGACTCAGTGTTTCCAGGTCTCCACTGACACAACCCCACCTCCAAAGGTGTGGTACAGGCTCTACCTCATTCCTCCTTTGACCTTTCTGCCTTGTTTACCACATCGAGAAAACTAGCTGTTTCTCTCCAGTGTTAAACTGGTGAAATGTCTCCTGCCTGTGTTTTTGTGTTCTAGTAACAAAGCTATCTCAGGAGTCTGAGTGTAAATATTGTCAGGCATAACGATATAGCTTGATAAAGATATTCATGCTCGGGGCCTCTGTCATATGGCTGAACAGACACATCCTGAGGACTCAGGCAAGAAAGATAAGCAAGTGTATATCTTGAATAGCAAAGTTGAAGGCTGTGGAACTGTCTGTCCATCCAGAAAGTTGGTCACCGTCTTGGCTGTTGAGCTTGTCTACACTCCTACCAGTAGGACATTGGAAGAAACACAAACCTTAATATTAGCATCACTTCTCCAGCAGTAACTTCGGGCTCATAAGTAAAGCAGATCTTTATCCTGCAATTGGGGTTTCTGTGGTAATGAAATCTCCGCTTTGAGCATTTGTTAAAACCTGATTCATCTGAGTGATAAGAAAATTCGAGGATGACAGAGGCACCTCAATTACTTGTCTCCCTGCTAATCCTTAGTGCAGCATGTATTTAGCAAGCACCTGCTGTTTGCAGAGCTTCTTCTGCTGGGTCATGTCCGCTCAGTTCTGCTCAGGTCTCATTCGTGTGCATCCTACTGGATACACAGGAGATGCTTTTCTTTTTTTCTCTTTTTACCAATACACTGGATTGTGCATTAGTTTAAGCAACTAGAATCTGATAAGGGTAGCCCTCACCAATCAAAAATGTTGGCTTCTGATTCTTGCTAGGTTCTGAGGGTGACCTGGGGCTCCTCCTGTAAGTCCATTGTGACCCATTCCCAAAAGCCCTTCCCCACTGTGCCCCTGGGAGTTCTTCTTCACAAAATGACTGGATTCTCAGAAGCCTGCAGTTTCTCCAGTAAATGGGGCATAGTCTTAGTCAGGGTTTCTATTCATACACAAAACATCATGACCAAGAAGCAAGTTGGGGAGGAGAGGATTTATTCAGCTTACACTTCCACATTGCTGTTCATCACCAAAGGAAGTCAGGACTGGAACTCACACAGGGCAGAAACCTGGAGGCAGGAGCTAATACAGAGGCCATGGAGGGGTGATTCTTACCCTGGCTTGCTCAGCCTGCCTTCTTATAGAACCCAGGACCATCAGCCCAGGGATGGTAACCATTCACAATGGGGCTTCCCCACTTGGTCACTAATTGAGAAAATGCCTTACAGCTGGATCTCATGGAGGCATTTCCTCAAGGGGGCTCCTTTTTCTATGGTAACTCCAGCTTGTGTCAAGTTGACACACAAAAGCAGGCAGTACAGACATCAAGCCTGCATTCACTTTGGACCTGGACAGGCTTCACTTGCTTCTACTGTGCTTTCCAGATGGCCCCATCAAACTTGTAGGCCTCTTCCTCCAGGCCCCACTGCAGCTTGAAGCTCTTCCTGACCACATGGTGATACATCTTTCTACATGGTGGGCTGTACTAAGCCCCAGATCTCATTGCTTTTCATCCTTTGGGACCCAGTGTCTAATACAATGCCTGGGATATCACAGATTCAAATATCTTCCCATGTCTGACGGCTTCATGACTGTTGTGGGCTGTGGACTAGTCCAGTTCTGCTCTTCACTTTTTTCCTGGAGACCTACCCTATGGTAAGTCATAGCTGCTCTCTATTTGATGAATGGCAGGTACTTCCAGCACATCACATAAAAGCTCAGAAAAAGCAGAAAGGTGGGGCCCCTCAACAAAGGGATGTACTTGCATATGAAATACTTAGCTAGCACATGCCTCACCAAGGATGAATTCTCATTGAATGGATACCTCGCACCACTCAAGACAACTGAATACCCAAGCCTCAGTCTCCTGGTCTAGGTATTGAAAAGGGAATCTGGCTGCCATAGGTTCTTGTGGGAATTAATAGCAGCCATGATTGAGATTTGCATAGCTATTTACATGTTATATGTTCAGTGCCAGCCTAACCCTTTCAGGACCTTTGACCCAGCTAGAGAGCCAGTATCTGATGCCCAGGCAGAGCTGCTGTACCTAACACAGGTAAGAGCAACATGGACTCCATTGGCTCCACTGTGGCTAAGCAAACCTGGGGTGGCATGAGCCTCAAGCAATTCTCAGCTGTGGACAGCTGCATCTGCTGACCTGGATGCTCTGGAATCTTTCCACATGAGCTGTGACATACACAGGGTCAGAAGGCTCCCATCTAGAATACCAGACAGGCCCAGCCAAGGGAGGGACACAAGCTCGAGACCCAGTGCTCAGCCTCTTCGTTGCCATGGCTCCTTTCTGACTCTTCATGTATTTTTTAGGAATGCGTAATTTCCGAAAGGGAAATTAAATTATGTTGTGCATTAATTTAAGCCACTAGAGGCTTATAGGGATGCGCCCTCCCCCAATCAGAACTACTGGCTTTTGATCCCAGATTCTAAGAATGACACGGAGCTCTTGTAAGCCCACCATGGCCCTTTCCCTTCAGCCCCACTCCACTGTCCTGCTGTGAGCTCTTCTCCACATAACGACTGGATGCTTTGTGGCCTGCAGTTTCTCTGCTCAAATAAAATATCCAGGCCTACATTTGCTCTAGACACAGACAAGCTTCCCTGCCTCTACTGTCTCCTGATGGCAGCTTCTATCATAGTGGGGTGAGGGGCAGAAGATACTGGGAAAGCATCCTCCTGATGTCCCAAGAGCTGAACGAGCAATGCACAAAAGATGGAACTTGAGATGTGTGGGCAGCAGGGCCTCTGTGTGTTGCTGCACCCACTCCGTCCGTGCCTAGCAGCCAGGGCAAGAGCTTGAACTAAATGCTCTTGTGAAGTAGGACCTGGCTTGAGGCCTTTTACTTCTGTTTACAAATGAGGTGACTGTGGAGTTCTAGTTTGACCATCTGTGAACTGCGACCATAAAAGATCCTGCTTCACTAGACTCTCATGTAGCTTAAAATTTGAAAGTCTAATTGGAAGAAGTGCTTAGTAGTGTTCAGCATGAATCAACACCCACAAAATGTATGTGGCCCATTGATTGATTGATTGATTCATACTTTGTGCAAAGGACTCTACCAAGTACTCATGTGTTCCTATTGCTCCATGTTCGGCAGTAGTGGGCGCCAAAGGATACCCGCACACCATCATCTCTGTATTTCCCATGATCCCCAGTGCATAGTGTGGCATACAGAGGCCGCTCCACACAGGGGAACATCAGCTAAGTGGAGAATCATCAGGGTATGAGGGACAGCTCCACCGGCATTCCCAGCAGAGCCAGTAATGTGTTAACCCAGATTTCTACATGACGCAGCTGAAGCTCTCAGAGACTTGTCCTGCTGCTGCTTGATTTGAGACAGGTCTCTCACCCTGCATAGCTCTACCCTGGAACTCAACAAACAGTCCAATCCTCCTCCCTTTGCCTCCTGGGTGTTGAGATTATAAGTGAGAGCCCCACCCTGAGCTCTCCCTGTTCTTACACTCTGCCACCACCTTGGAATCTTCAGAACACTACAGTGTGGTGCCCAGGAAACTGGCAGGTGGAGCATAAGAAAAAGAAACTCTGTGCCTGAGCTCTCTAGGTCTCAAGATATCAAAGAAAAATGCTAATGTTACTCACCTAGTCCCAGTGAGTAACATTCTGCAAAGGAAGTTTAAAATAGAACTCTAGTCATACCTAATGGAAGCAATAGATTTTTAAACATAATTAAGCTTCAGCCTTACGCAGCCAAGTCTAGCTGTGGGTGCCGATGGGAGTGGGTGATCCTGAAAGAACATTTGACTCTGGGATTCAGTGAGCAGCATGCACTCAAGGGCCCAGCAATCCATACTCAAGCCTTGCATGAGGACTCCCCCCTCCCACCTTTCACTTCCCATCTATTGACCAATCTAGCCCTTGGGACCCAGTGCTCAGGGGTGGAAAGAATGGATACTCCAGATAACTTATGACAGGTATTGTCAGGATTTTCTAAGCTTGAGCAGCCAGCAAGCAGTAAAAATGTGTCCACTTTCATACTTATGTAGTATTTTGTGGGTGTGTACACATCTCTTAACCTTTTCTATTCTACTGAAGCCTTACCATCATCAGCTGGGCAGTGTGTGCTGAACACCTTGCTCAAGACGAGGGACATTTCCCCCTTCATAAACATGATTGGTGGTTTTCCTGTAGATAGGAAAGATGCAAGAATCCCCTGACCTACTGAGCAGACACAGTAAGAGGTTCAGTCGGAGGTGGTCTGCTGAGACTCACATATTCCACAGAGAGAAAGACAAGAGCTTCTTATTTATATAGCCTAAGCCCTGTATTGCCTCATTCATGGTCTCATACGTATACAATCTGATAAAAGGAAATATTGACCTCGGTGACAGAAAGATGTCACACCAGCTGGTTTATGTCAGCCTGCCTGAGGCCCTGCAGCTGGAGGGAGTGACAGGCAGAGGCCAGAGGGAGCTTACATTCTGAGACCAATTATTTCTGCCCTTCCTTATTGGCTCACTGCCTCTTACAGCTGCCACAGACCCTCACAACAAGGCCACCAATTTGTTGGACCCCGGGGAGAGTTCCTGCTCATTGCATGCACACACAGGCAAACAACCACAGAGCCAACTGTGAAAAAGATATGACCGCCAAGTTTTGCACTTATTTTAAGCTACAGAGTGGAGTGTTCCATTGCCTTTTCTGTTATTAAAGCCTTGGGCTGACAGCAAGAGCCAGCTTTTCAGGCTCTTGGGGGCTTGCCTGCATCCCTGTCCTTCACAGAGGTGTCTACAAGATACACCAGATTTGCTTTCACTCCAGGGCTAGACAGAAGCGTTTTCCACCTCTCTGGGCTCAGCTAATTGGCTATAGATTCTCACTGAGAAGAGAAAGGATACTTCTCAGACACCTACTGTTTCTGTAGTCAGGATGGGAGCTCAGAGGAGAAGTCCAGACCAATCAGCTTACATTCAGTGTGGGCTTGTAGGTGCAGCCATTTGGGCACACAAATAGGAAGAACAGCAGAGCTCCTTGGGTTCCAGGACCACCAGAGGTCTAGTCTTCCAAGGTGATGTCTTGCATGAGGCACCTGTTCTCTCTCATGATCAAAAGGCCCATTCAATAGGACCAGAAATTGGAAGAGACTAAGTCCAGAGCATAATCTGGCTCCACACCAAAAGAAGAGAAATGAAAGCCACAGGAACACGAGATACAAGCACTCACCAAGCTTATTCAAAGTGGAACTACAAACAGATTCTGGTGCTTTCACATGCTGACCTCCTCCTCCTGCTCCCACTACATGGTCATGGACAAACAAGAGCTGCAGCAAGTCATCCATCTTTGACCTCATAATATCCTGTCTCCCCTGGGTGATGCTGGACCAGGAAACTGCTTCTTGCTTGAAATTTCCTGTGCTGTTTTTGGAGACCAGAAAGAGCCGTGAAAAAAAAAAAAAAAACCATTTGACTGGCCCAGAAACCAGTCAGTAAATGGAAAGAGTTCTAGAGCAGGCTGGGAGCAGGGAAGAGCCATCAAGGTTGTCCGTGACCTCTTTAAGCTGGTGCACAGCCCCTGGTGCACAACCTAGCAGTATGCTGAGGACCCTATATCTTCATCAGTCTGGAGTCTCTAGCACTACTGTTCAGTTCAGTCCTGACACACAAAGACTGTTGATTAACACTGTTTTAACCCTTGATAATATGAATGGGTCAGTGCATGTGCATGGGTACACACGCACACACACACACAGGAAACGTGACATAATTTTTCCAATTCTAAGAAAAAAAATTGTGAAAATAGAACTGGTAAAAATGGAGTGTTGGACCCTGCAGGTTCTTTGGGTGCTTCCTAATCAAAACACAGCTACCTCCATTGACCTTTGCCACCTGCACAAAACCACATCCCTGGCCTCCAAACACTCCTAAAGCAGTCCAGCCTTTTGCTGTGTTCAGCCCTTGGCCAGAGTCAACAGAGCCCACTGACAAGCTTTCAAGACTCTTTCTTCTTCAGATCCAATTCTCATCCTTCTTCCTTATTCTTTGGGGTCTATAAAGAGCAACAGGCCATTGGCCCAGGTTCTGGTCAGGGGGTTCAGATGACCCAGATTGGAGTTAGAGATGCTATGTTGTTAATCTGAGCATCCTTATTGCTTCCATGCTTGACAATGATGCAACTCAATGACAAAAGTCAATCAATGTACAGAATGAAGACATCTCTGGCGAGATCCACCTGAGCCTCAAAGTCTTTGGACAGCTGAAGACAATAAAACAAATGTACATATGTCCAAGTAGTTAGTCTCTCATTTGGTTGTCAATTTTTCTGGCCTCATTAATGCTAGCTAACCACTCTTATTAACTTTGTCCATCAGTATTTCCAGAATGAGCCAAGATGACAAGCTCTGAGGGAAGAGAAAAGCAAGACTACATATGCACATTCTCTATTTATTCTGAAACCTAGGACATTTGTGGTTATCCTTAGCAGTTTCCCTGTCCCAGCATTTATTGCAGAGAGAGTCGAGAAGCCATACTGAGAATTTACCTGACCTGTTATCCTTATTGGACATCCTTATCTAGATCACCTGGGCTCAGGAGAACCTGGACTCCTTTTCTGTTCTCTCTCTCTCTCTCTCTCTCTCTCTCTCTCTCTCTCTCTCTCTCT
>NW_021620880.1:1791034-1796443 GCF_004785775.1 Grammomys surdaster
TCTCTCTCTCTCTCTCTCTCTCTCTCTCTCTCTCTCTCTCTCTCTCTTCCTTCCTTCCTTCTTTGTTTCCTTCCTTCCTTTTTGGTGGAACAGGACACATTTGACCCAGAGCCCTAAGTTTGGGGAATGACTTAAGTTCTTAGATTAATTAATATCAAGAAATAAATGACACCTGTCAATAGGAATACCAAGAACAGAGGTGCTGAGGAAAGTCGGAGTGATAGAATGATCAATACTAAGCCAAGTGAATCTGAAAAGGTTTTCCGAGATTAAAAACTATTTTACAATCTGAAAGGAGGAAAGAGACCTGACATTTATTGAATTCCCAATGCTACATGCCAGGATTTGTACAAGGACACATGTGTTCTTCTTTCTATTTACTATTTCCAGGTACTTTAACCTGCAGTATACTGGTTTCCTTATAAGGTATGTTAAGTTAACATACATTGGACTCTTAGTTTCAATTAGTGTCCTTTTTAATTCTAGAGTTTCTGTTTGAAATTTTTGCCCAAATTTGCCAAGTCATTTTTTCTCAGCAACTTTTCTAAGCTTTTATTTATGTGATTGTAATCACGGTTGTCCAAGTCTGATAATAGTCATATTTCAGTTATTTGTACATCTCTTTATTATAATTTCATCTGGTTCTCACTCACGGTGCCCTCTTTCCTCATCTGTGTGGTTATCTGTGGTTCTGTGCTAGTCAGTGTGTCTGCAAATTGTTGGAAGCAGTTACCAGTTAAAATAAGTGTTCTTTCTCCAGAAAGGACTTCAGCTTTCTTCTTCCAGACACCTGAGAGGACCAACAGTCCAGGACCACTTTAACCCAACTTAAGCCTGTAAGAGCAGTGAGAGAAGATATTTGTTTCCAGCTTTTAACCTTGAAATGAACCCCAACTTTGCATGGTGGAGAATGTCTTCAGGCTTCTAACCCTGGGTAGAAATGGGGAATCTGCAAAATTACACATCTTCTTCTTTGCCCTTGTTACTTCTGGACCAAAAGGCAAGAGTTGTGTTAAACCCTGGGTTTACCTGAGTAAATAGGAATTTCCCATGTTCCATATGAGAAATTTAAAATGAAAATTTTTATCCAAGTCAAATGATCCCCAAAGAGAAGACCTGAGTTGAGTAAAGGTTATTCTAAACTCAAGTCCCATAATTTTCTCACTACACTATACATGGGAATGGAAATGAAAGCTATTTATCACAGAAGGGTCTACAAAGAGGCAGATGAGTGATCTGTACCAGGACAGTCACTAGCAGAGATGTCCTGTGAGCAGGACTTCCATTTAAAGAATCTTTCCACTTGGAAATGGTGAAGCAGAAAATAGACCCCTGTTTTGAGATAGAGGGTCTCTTGAATGACACGTGACTTTCCTCAAGTAACTCTGTTCTTAGCTTCCCTTCTGGAGCTGGAGAGCACAAATGGGCAGTCAACTGTCCCAGGAGCTGGAAGCCCACGTCAGCCAGTGGCTCCACGAGCAAGGGTCCCCATGAGGAGATACTAGATACTACTAGCCTAGTGGAAGGACCTCAGAGGGAGGTGGGTCTGAGGATTTAGGATTCAGCCTGACAGGAGCTACTCATTGCTCTCTCCTTCAGGTCCTATTGCTGCTCCCATGAAATGACCCAGCAGCCTCTTCAGAATACCTTAGTCCCACACATCTGCAGAGTTTATGGAAACAGAAATTCACTGTGTAGTTACGTTTCCTCCCGCAAGCCAGGTGCTGCCTTCTATTGAGCTGTAGGTAAATTCTCTGCAGGTACTTCCTCTAAGCCAAGCAAAGGGCAGAGTCTTGCTCTCCACAACCCTGCTCTCCCTTTCACATCTCTCCTCTCCTCTCCTCTCCTCTCCTCTCCTCTCCTCTCCTCTCCTCTCCTCTCCTCTCCTCTCCTCAGCCCTACCCTCCTCAGAACATCCCTGCCCTTCCCCAATTCCTACAGTCATCTCGATGGCCCTTCCCTTTTCTCCACCTCCCTAGCCTGTTCTCCACACCCCTACTCTACTTTTCATACCTCTACCTTCATCTCCAAGGACCTCTTTCCTCCCTACCTTCCTCTCCAACTCCCTGCCTTCACCTCTCTATTTCCTCTTCCCCACCTCTCTACCCACTTTTTCAAGGAAAGTGTTAATTTCCCTATAGTTTAAGGTCTCTGTGGAGCCAAGCTCTTTAAAAGGAGTTGATTTATGCCCTTTGGGGACTCAGAAGTATTTCTACCATTCATTTCCATACCATTCATGCTGGAGGTGAATTTAAAAAGATGATATAGCATTCACGCAGAAGATAAATTAAAACAAACTATGTGTTGGTCAGTCGTGGCCCAGGAAAGACTCTGCTGCTGAGGAGGAGAGAGTGTGGCTTAGGGCAGGGTTGAGGACAAGAGACAGGCTTGGCTGCAGATCTGTGGCAACCCTTGGAAGAATTGTTTCCCAGTGTCCCCATGTGCCCCTGTCAAGAACTGGACCAGGATGGATATATTGTCTCCTTGCAGATTTTCTTCCTCTTTATTTCACTGTTGGAGTTGATGCTCCACTGAGATTAATAGCCGATTGCGTCATTTGAAAAGGACCCTTTGACAAACAGAAAGCACATAAACAAGCTCTTGTCTGCCGGCCTCAGCCGCCCTCCCTGCCGTGTTAACCAGCCCCGCTCCATAGCAAAAAATACCAGCGCCCTTTATTTAATCTACCCATCACTGTCACCCTGCAACATTCTGGAAGGATCTGCCATGTACACTGCAGCTATGTGCACTGTTCTTTGAGGGGACCAAATGGGTTGTGGGATTGGGAGGGGAGTGTTCTGGGAGTTGGAGTAGCATGCTTTCTTCTGATCTGGTGGTGGCATCTCTCCTTCATTGAACAATGGTCCATGGGCTCCAAGTCAGATTGCCTGGGCTTAGATCTCAGCACTTTGGTTCATTAGCTATGTAATTTGGTGCTTATTAGCTAACCTCTTCCAGCCTTCATTTCTTAGCCCACAGAATTGGGATAATCACAGAACCCATCTCTGAGACTTGTTAGCAGAATAAAATGAACTAATACAAAAATCCCAGGACCAGTGTCTGTCCCCCTAATGAATGTTTGTACATACTGTTTGTTATACCCTTCCCAGGGGCCATAGCAAAGCTACTGCACCATCCTCTGTCCTCTCTCAGGGGCCACAGATGTGTTTCCCACTGCTGTCAGGCATATGGGGAAAAGTCAGAAGAGACCCAAGACTGATCCTATAATGTTCTCTTCCCTGCCAGCTGTAGGCTTTAGGCCTACAACACAGAAGGTTAATAGAAGGACAGAGAGCAGGGACATTAGAGAGGAAAGTTCAGAGAAAGAAATTTCATCACTGTTACATCTGTGTGTGGACTGATCAGTTATAGGGGCGGCTGGGAGTCAGGTCTCTTGTCAGCCTTGCGGCACACACCCCAAGCCCTTGCCTGCATTAGGATCTAAGTTAAGTTCAATACTGACCAACAAATGGAGGAGCTGGGAGAGGCTCTGATTATCCAGGAAATAAAGGAGTCACTGCACATTGCAGCACCCGTCTCTCCGGGAGGCCCAGGGAGGAGCTGGGGTGGGGTAAGAGTAGAAACAATACCAAAGACAATGAGACTGACGATCTTGTTCCACGAAGGTGGGTAGCTTCCATCAAACGTTCACTGAACCCAGCCTTAATATAAAGGAAGGGAAGGTACAGCCCTGCCCTCAAAAGTAATATTGTAGCAAGAAAGTACCACATGAATAGGAAGTTACAGAACAATAAGGGGCTTTAAGGAGCTCCTCCCCTCCTCCCTCCCTCCCTCTCTCCCTCCCTCTCTCCCTCCCTCTCTCCCTCCTCCCTCCCTCTCCTCTTCACTCTCCCCCCACCCCCATCTATGTCCTTTTTTTTTTAAGTGAGCCGAAATCTCTCACTTGTGTAGACCTCCAGCTCTGGACTCTCCTGCCTCAAGCTCCTGAGTTCTGCAATTGCAGGTGTACACCAGCACACTCAGTTTGCAGGCCTGTTTCTTGTATGCAAGCTGCCTTGGGAGTCCAAACACCAGGGGAAAGAGTCGATGATTCTTCTCTTAACTCTTGAGCTTGACTTTGTATTATGGGGAAGTTGAGGATACACAAGAAGAGTAAGTGGCCCTCCCAAGCCTGCCACCGATCCCTTGTGTTGTCGTCCCCCCCCCAGAGTATTTTAAGTGAATTTCAGATATGCGACATTTCAAACCACATGAATATTGAGCCTGCACAAAACATATTTCCTTCAGCTTAAGTGGTACCAACCTGAAGGTCATGTCTTCTGTTATTATTAATTTTCTTGTTAGCAGACAAAGACATTGGTTTAGCTATGACATTTCCACAGATAAACATCATTACACCTGTTCTTCTTTGTCCCCCTCACTGGTGTCCCCATATCTCTTCTGCCTCTTGCCAGTTCCCTTCCTTCTCCTAAATTGTCCTCCCTTCTGCTTCTGTGCCAAGTCACTCCAATACCCTCTCTTGTCCCCTCCTCCCTGTAGACCTCTTCCTTCCCTCCCATGGTTTCACCTTCATTTCATATATACATATATACAGATTCATATATAATTTTACATCTAGATTCTGTATATAAGAGAAATGTTATGTTTGCTTTTCTGGGTCTGGCTTACTTTACTTAACACAACAATCTCAAACTCTACCCATTATCCTGCCAATGTCATAATGGAGTTCTTTATAGCTGGCTGAAATTCTTTTATGTATCTTACTTACCACATTCATCACAGCTCATCTGTTGATGGGCGTCTGGGTTCGGTCTATATCTTGGCTACTGTGAGCAGTACTGAAAGAAATGTAGAGGTGCAAGTATTTGTGCGATGTGCCCAGGAATGGTATCAGTGGGTCCGATGGTGACTCTAGTTTTAATTTTAATGAAATACTAATTTCTGTAGTGACATCACCATGTTACACCCCACCAGCACTTAATAGGAGCTCTCCTCTCCCCACATCCTTGTCAGCACTCCTAACTGGGACAAGACTAAATCTCAGGGCAGTTTTTTGTTGGTCTCAGGTTTTTTTAAGCAGCTTTAACCTTCATTTCCATGCTGGCAAAGGATATTGAACACTTTTTCAATTTTATTGGCCATTTGTATTTCTTCATCTAAAACCTATTATCATGAGCCCATTTATTGATTCATGTTTAATTCTTAGACTTCTTGATAGTATATGGAGTCAGCGATAATTTTCTCCTGTTAGGAAGAGATCTTTTTAAAAGTATCTTTTAGCTTTGGCCTGTTGTGTGTGTGTGTGTGTGTGTGTGTGTGTGTGTGTGTGTGTGTGTGGTGTGATGGTAGATATTAGAGGTTTCCCCTGAAAGGGAGAGGGGTTTACCCTCTCTCTCTCTCTTCTCTCTCTCTCTCTCTCTCTCTCTCTCTCTCTCTCTCTCTCTCTCT
>NW_021620880.1:1796453-1828979 GCF_004785775.1 Grammomys surdaster
TCTCTCTCTCTCTCTCTCTCTCTCTCTCTCTCTCTCTCTCTCTCTCTCTCTTTTTCTCTCTCCCTTCCTCCTTCCCCCTCCCTCTCCCTATCTCCCTTCCCCATACAGACAGAAAGAGGTGGGAGGAGAAAGCACCCCCAAGGGCTCCCTTCCCTCCTCCCCCCAATACACAGGTAGAGAGAGCGTGGTGGGGAGAGAAAGCATCTCCATAGGCTACCTGGGCTTAGGAGCTGTTCGGATACCAGGTCAAGGAGGTCTGGCTGGACCACTGTGGACATGGGGAGCTGAGAGGCAGGGACTGAAAAAGAATCAGATAGGCATTTATTTATTAATAAAATTAGTAATGAAACCTGACCGTGGCTAACATTGGGAGGAGCACTAGAGAAGCAGAGGAGACCAGGAAGACAAAAGTTCCTGCTGTCACTAGCATGTATCTAGAGGGCAGGGAGGCAATGTGGAAATAGAAGGATGCTAAACTGAGTTTCTCCTCAGGACCAGAGCAGGTTGTGAGACAGTGAAGAGACAGAGATGCAAAGGCTCAGAGAGCAGAGACCAAAGAAGCCCCCAGTCTCCTATTCCTGGCAGACAGGGCACCTACTGTACCTGTCTTTTCAGCCCATGCTCAGTCGGGCAAGCTAGATTTCACATGTGGCCTCCTTTCCATCTTCAAGAAGGAGGGTGGAGGAAACTTTGGGGAATGATCAAGAGTTGGCTGAATTTACTGAGCTAAATCAAACCCAGCCCAGAAGCTCTGAGCCCTGGGGCTGCAAACTTGTAAGATGTGAAAGAACTCTTCAGAATTTTCCACCACTCACTGGAAACACTAAATTGGCCCCAGGCTCTGGAGCAGGTTTAAGTACCTGAGACTATGTTAGAAGTAATTGTTAACAATTTGGGGGACCCAGAAATTCAGTCCTGTGAAAAGTTCAAGGAAAACTCTGTTGCAGAAGTGTGAACTGAATTTAGCCCTCCACCCTAAGGTGTCTTTAAATAGCTGGCCACGTGCCCAGCAAGCACCAGGGCCATGCAGACCTGTGGAGCCCTCTTCTGGGTGATGACATTACACTGTGCCAGGCCTGCTCTGGTGGAGGTCACACTTGGTACTGGAAAGACATGAACCCAAATGTGCCAGTGCGGTCTGGGTTGTTCCTGAGGCTTAAGGACTCTCACTGCCTTGAAGTCACACAGCTAGAGGCTTGCAAGTGGCCTCTGACTCCAGAACCACATTATACAGAGCTGGCAGCTGAGGGGAAGAGGGAAAGGCAACTGGGAAACAGCCACCAGCAGTTTATGCCAAATGAGATGAGGAGGCAGGCTATGCCTGAGGAACTTAGAGATCTGTCATGTTGGTACAGGATCAGACGAGCTCTGGAGGCCCCAAAGGCAGAACAGGAACTCAAAGGTGCTAGCCAAAGATGAACTGACAGCAAGAGCAGCCCAGTAGTGACTGGCTTGCTTCATGCAGGGTAACCAGAGGCTGTCTATCAGAAAAGAGGCTGTCTAGCTCAGAAAATGCTGAGATGGGCTGGACTTTCATAAAAGCCCTATGTAGAAAGTTCCTATTGTTCATCTTTCAGATTAGGTAAATGAGACCTAGGAAGCTTGTGACTTCTGGAAGTCTGTCAGCTAGAGGGGCAAGGGTAAGGAGGAGAGAGAGGGAAAGGGAGAGATGGAGGTGTGTTGACTTCCACACAGGCCTATCTGACTCTAATCTACCAGTTGAACAGGACAGAGGCAAGGGAGGGTGGTAAGTCTAACCCTGAGTTAGATGTCGTATAGAGGGAGAGGGAGAACTAGTCCTCTGAAGATGGGGGTGGGAGAAGAAGGGGAAGGAGACTCCCTCCTCAGAATGCAGAAGATGGTCTCGGCGTAGCTCACAGCAGAGGAGAGGAATGTAGACAAGATACAAAAGTCCAGGGAAGAAAGAGCACAGTGTGTGCTGCCTGGGACACCTGGTGACCATATACAGGCCCCAGTACCTAATCTCTTAGTACCTTAATTTGACGTGGCCCCCTCATGCCAACAAGCTTCATCTTGCCAACCTTCTCCTCCTGTCTGTCTCTACCTATTTCACAGAAAACAGAATCAGAGGTGAGCTAACAGAGGCTAGCCTGGAGCTTAGAGAAGATCCGTATCAACAGGTAGCATATAGGAAGTCACTCTGGCTGATTGCCTATCTACCCAGCATCCACAGCCTCGCTCTCTGCCACCTTCATAAGCTTAAACCTTACTACTTCACCGCTAAGAGTCACTGGTGTCTGACCCTGGTCCCATCAGGCCGCTTCTGATGCATATTTTCAAGAGCCTTCATCCCTGTATCCAGCCTTCCCAACTGTATCACAAGACCACCATGCTGTTAACCAAAGGCTTGTCCTGGGGCTTGCTCCACTGTGGAGCTGTGGTAGCACATCCATTTCTGAGAGGCTTGCTAGCCCCAGGTGCCAGAAGGCCGAGCATCTGACCCAGGGAGAAGGGCGTCTGTGCTGCACATATGGAGAAAGAGCAGCAGATGGTGCCCGCCTGTGGGACAAGGTCTCTAAGGGAACTCCATGGTTTGGCTAGACATGTACTGTTCCTCACAGCTCTTCTGGGTCAACCCATACACCCAGGAGTGTGGGAAGATAATGGTGAACGGTTTCCTAGGATCTGAGATTGGGGAGGATAAACTGAGAGCATGCCAATCAAGATTGGGGTAGTGCACATGCCAATGTGGCTTGATTCCACTTGCCCTACCACCCTAAGTGCCATCTCTCCTTATGAGCCCAGGCAGGAGATAAAGGGCATCTTAGCCTCCGGGACCTCAACCCTTCCTTCTATTACTTCTTCCTCAAAGAACAAATGTTTCTGACAATCACACTCAAAGCAAACACATCTAGGGCCAGGGAACAACTGCCCAGACATTTAGGAAGTGCCATCGTAAATAAGCAAATCCCAGCTTCCACCTGAATGTGCTCTCACTGAGAAGAGACCAGTAGTGAACTTGATTGTGTCTTTCCCTTTTTCTATCCTCAGACGGATGGACGGCATTTGCTATTCTATCCCCATCTAGTTTTCTTCTTGGTTTGCTGTCTATTCGCCACCTCTGCTGGTCCGTGTCAATGGGCTTTTAGGGGACCCAAAAAGACTTTGTAGCACACACACACACAAACACACACACACATACTTTTGTGCATAGGCATGAATGACACACACGTGCAGGCACACAGGCACATGCATACATACATGTGCTCGTGTACACACATACAGGCACATGCATACATACACATGCATGTGTACACACACACACATACATACCCTGCTCTTTACTGACATCTGACTAGTCACATTAGGAATGAACTCAGGTCCAGGAACAAGGGACAACATGAAGGTCCTCAAGAACTAGTTTGGAAAGAGAAGGTCTCCTGTAGAAGATCGCCTATAGTAAGGATAGCTGGTTGGTGTACAGCATTACACTCACCCCTAATGAATGTGGGTAATTTTAACTTTTTACTTCTAGAACTGATTCTTTTTCACATCAACCTAGTAGGTTCTGATTGCCTGGCTGGTTAGGTGAAGATTGAAAACAATTCCATTAGAATTTAAAAGAAAAGCTCAGAGTAGGTAAGCTGTAAATCTCAACAGCTGTCTGGACCATGCAAACAGGGAAAGGCTGTACTGTTTGAGTTAAGCCGCCACGGAGGTCAGCCATATGGTAGCAAGCAGCCATGTGGTATGTCCAGAGGAGGAGCTTTAGAAAAAGAGTAAAGGCCAGAGTATTGAGAAAAAGTATTTAGGTTCTGGTGGGTACCTGAAAGAAGAGAGAGAGAAAGGAAAAAGGAAGTTGCACCTTTCTGTATCAGGTGAGCTAACACAACAGAGCCCCGTGGCATCTTCTGGTAAAGAAACACATATTATTCCACCTAGCTCTTTATCATGCCTCAAGGGAAGCACACTTTCCTTAGGGTGGTCCCTCAGCCAGGTGATTTGAACTGCCCAGCCAGAATGTTAGGCCAGTCCTTACTCTTGAACATAAGGAATTTCAGGAATATATATAACCCGTTTTCACAAGGAAATCTGAAGACCCAGTTCCAAAGCAGCCCACAAGAAGGAACTGGACTGAAGTTCTAGTCCCCAGCCCCACCTCTACCCTTTGAGTGGGGTGCTCAGTAAGCAGGGAGCAGTAAGCGAGAGCGCCCATCTTGCACTGCTGCCCAGAGCATCTTTCTGGAAGTGCTGATTTGGGGGTCCTCTACATATTTTTATTTATGTGTATGTGTCCTATATTGCCAGACATCCTATAGCAGTAGAGCCCTCTGGTGATCTAGTTGGCCAAAAGAGAAGTCCCACTGAAAAACTTCAATTATAGTTTCTTCACTCATTCAATAAGTCTCTTGAGTGTCTGGCTTGTGCTGGGTACAGTTGTACATACCTCTGCCTTCCTGGACCTTGCAGTTTGGTTTGTTAGCCCCAAGGCCAGTCCAGTTCACAGAACCACACAGTAGGAAGAGCTTGCTTTATCTCTCATGTGAACTGTTGAGTCCTGACTGTGCTCCAGGCAGCCGTGTTGGGCACCTGGGATCCAGAGATGAGTAGCCCCGCCCTCAGACTGCTCTTAACCAATGAGGAAAACTAACATTTTGCAAGGTCTCTTAGGGCATAAAGGAGTGAGTGCCCTGATGGATGTGAAAGACAGGAGTGACAGCTATGCCAATCGCCAAGTCAAGGTGAGCCCGAGGAGGTGACATTTGAACAACATCTGGAAATATGCATGTGACCTGCCTGAGCAGATCATTCTCAGTGAAGAGAAGGACTTGGGGAAAGGTTAGAGGTTGTGGAGAGGCCTGCAGCACTGGGAGCACAGATTTTCCAATGTAGTAGAAGCATGGGTGGCAGGAGAATGGGAGAGAAGGGGGCTGTATTTGTGCATCTGACTGTGTATCTGTCTGTGTTTGTTGTGTGCATTCATCTATGTTTGTGAATGTGACTGTGTATGTTCATGTGTCTGTCTATGTGTTTATATGTGTATTTTCATGAGTGTGTGCATTAAATGTTATCAGCAGCACATCATTCTGGACAGGTAGAGTTCAGGCAGGCTCTCCCTCTAACTCAGAACTTTTCTTAGTTTCCTCATTTGTGGTGTGACTTACATGACCTGAAGGTAGTGGTTGTACACCCTGCCTTGACATTCTGACTCTATAGATATGTGGCACATGGGGAAAACATGGTTTATCGATGTGTGGTTCCCAGATCACCAATATCAATGTCACCTAGGAACCTTGTGTGCAGATTTTCCAGTGCCACCATGGATCTGCAGGATCAGAAGTCACTGACTAGAGCCTAGCAGCCTGATTTACTATGGCTTCCAGGTTGTCCTCATGCACACTAAGGTTTGAGACCCTGGTCTGGAGTATCAGCTTTGTCACCCAGCATGGCTTTTGAGACAGCAAGGTGAGGAGATTAATAGTGTTGCCCATCTCTTGGCAAGAGCCTGCATCTGTGACTGGTAGTAACCTTGCCTAGCAACACAAATATAGCAAATGGCCTAGAAATTCACATAGCCCCTTCCCTGGGGTCTGTGTGGATGGATGGACCTAGAATATTATCCTCAGCACAGAAGAGCCTCCCACTGGGCTTCCACCCTTGCCATCTCCTTTTCCTCTCTCTGGGCTGCCCTTTCTCCATGGGCTTATCTCTCCTTTCCTATGGGAAGGCACAGTGAAGACAAGAGTTTTCTAAAGCCAGCCTGCCTGGTTTGTAGTCCCAGAATGGTGAGCCTGACTGTGTCTTTAACCTGATCTTCAGTTAACTTACCCCAGAAGAAAGGCTGGTGAGGACTATATGACCCACACTGATGCCCAATGAAAACAGATCACTACTGGGTAAAGAGGCACGTGCCTATAATCCCAGCACTGGGGAGATGGAGGCGAAAGAGTCAGGAATGTAAGGCAAGTCTCAGCTGCACAAAGAGTTCAAAGCCAGCTTGGCTATATAATAGATACCTTGTCCCAAGAAAACAAAACAAATATAAACAACACACCCACACACACACAAACTACTGCTGAGCTATCGCTTCTGTTATTGCTGTTGACCCTGTTCTGAGACTCCGCTCTCCTCTGTGGGTCTACTCCAGGTGAGTCTTAGGGTTAGCAATCTTTCTGCTCTCAGTTGGAGCCAGGACTTACTTAGCAGATGGGCACCAAGAAGCATCTCACGTTGAAGACATGAGCAGCAGGATGTGTATTTTAGTTGAGGGAGTTTTGCTTCATTTTCCAGGCCCCTCAGGGATCTCTTCTAAAAAGAAAAAATCCCCCTTACTGTCTGGCCCTGCTGCCACCTGCCATGCTGGCCCCTCCAGACCACAGCTTTGCAGCAACTAGCAGTTGTCCACGGGGACTTTGGAGTCAAAGAGACCCTCCCAAATCCCAGATCCCAGTTCTGCATCTAGACAGCCAGGTGACTTTGGGAATACTCTTTGGCTCCTTCATCTATAATATGAGGGTGATAGTGCATCTCCTTCTTAGGGTTGTTGGGGGGAGGGCAAATGAAGTGATGTGTGATGTCCCAGACAGGGCAGAAGAACTGAAATGTACACATTCCAGCCACACCACTTCATGGAAGAGGGTTAGGGCATGGAGAGAGGCTGCACCCTTGTTTATCCAGAGAAAACAGCTCAGTGGTTATTATGTGTTTCCTGTCCTCTGGGCTCATCTACCACTGCATTGTCCTTGAACCCTGCACTTGGAGGGAGCCAAAAGTTCAGAGTTCCAGGGCTCACCATGGTGGCCCAGCCAGCCCTCAGAGCTCTTCTCCTGCTCCCACTCAAAGAGGAAGCCTTCGTCATTGCTTCTCAGAGGAGAAGGTGAGCTCAGGGCCAGTTGTGACAGCATACACAAGACTTGCTTCTTGTAGACGTGCATCAGGGATGAGCCTCCTTGACTGGGCTCCTACAATGGGCAGTAAACGGACAATGCCTTGGCATGCAGTACCAGCAGACTCCTCCCAGTGGTCTTCAGGCCCTGCCTGAGAGGCAGGCAGAAGCAGCCTCAGGCTCAGCTGCACTTATCTCCTGGCACCTGGAGGAGGAAATGAAGGCGCAATTAACTGTACAAGGCGGGTGGTTTGTGCAGCTTAAGTTCAGATAAAAAGTTTAATTATCCCTAAGCCCTAATACAAATTAATTAGCCTTCCGTATTAGGGAGGTAAGCTTCCATGCTCTTGCTTCAGCCCAGACATCACTGTGGATTACTGAGGACATGCTGAGAGAAGGGGCGGGAAGCAGGGAGTACCAAATCCTGGATTCCCACCTGTGCAGTAGGCAGGTGACCCATGATAGCGGGTCTAGGTGAAGTCCTGCATCCTGTGCCTGAAACATCCCTTTGTTTTACATTTTATTTATACTTCTTTGTTTATTGGGGAGCCAGAGCACACATGTGGAAGTCCAAGGACAACGTGATGAGTCATTTTTCTCTTCTGCCACATGAATTGAACCTGGTGTATGAAGTCTGGCAGCAAGCACCTTTACCCACTGAGCCATCTCAGTAGCCCCAAGCAAGGCTTTCTTGCTCCTATACTGCGCACCTGCATATCCGGGATGGTGTTGTGAGAGCTTGGAATGGAGATGATGATCTGTGTTTAAATGATTTTCTAAACTCTGAGTTTTCTATTCCGCCCTCCACCCTTGGCCCTCTCTTTTGAAATTCCACAGAGAAAGCAGGCCACATGTTTCCACTGGGATTCAGGGAATTATTACCAATTGTGCCCCCTACCTGACACAGCTGCCCAAGTGGACACTTGCCCCTGGCCATCCTGGTTATTACCATACCCTTTAGCTGTTAAGTGACAGGCATGTTGTCTCGGCATTGCCAGGTGCACATGGTCTTTGTTGCACTGTGTGTGGCCCTTCTGCCTGCATGTTCCACATACATCTCTTAATACACATTGTGCAAGGGAATGACACCCTTAGATTTGCATTTGAAGCACATACATCTTTGTGTAACATGAGAAGTCATGTCTATAGGGTTTTGCAATAGTCCAGTCTAAAACTAAAAGTGGCCTGAGCGCAGAGCTTACTTGATAAATACCTGTGAAGAGCAAGCACTTTCACAAACAGACACTCACTTCTGCCACTATTCAAATGCCAGGAAACCAAGAAAAAGAAGGCAAGTCATATGCCCAGAGTCACCAGTGACTGGCAAACCCAGGCACTGGGCACTCAGCAGGCAGGCTGGCACTCAGGACCCAGGCTTTCGATCACTATGCCATACTGCTACCACTAGGGGTGTGAATTAGAGTGGAGAAGGGGAAGTCGATTCCAGCCGAGTCCATAGAGCTCTCTTCCTGGACTATAATCTCCCAGACCCCACTCACTCCTTTCTTTCTTCTCCAGCCTGGGAGAGGAGGAAGTAAAGGGCAGAGGAGGTCTGTAGGAAATAGCCCAGGTCTAGCGACAATATTCTGCCTCTTTCTACAAGACTGTCCTTGAGCAAGGTCTTGTCCTCTGTAGACTTTGGTTTCTCATCCCTGCATGAGAACATGGGGTACCATAAGCCCCATAGGTGTGGATGAAGTCCTCACCTGCACAGCTGTCATTTAACTCCTTCTCTCCATACCCCACCCCCACCCGCAGTCCTACTCCTTCAGACAAACGGTCCCCATTGTTTAGGTGACAGATTTCAATATAATTCTGCATCATAGCCTCCTTCTCCGTGTGGGATTCAGTTAGGCAATCTCCCACAGGTATGTAAGGGTGCCTGGCCTGTAACGTGTAACACAGCCTGGAAGTACAGCCCTGTGCATCAGGAATTGGGGAGAAACGCTCTCTAAGTCATCTCCTTGGCATCTGGCCTCCTGTCAGCATCTCCTGTTCTCATGTCAAGATGGCCTGAGGAGTTCAGAAACTGTTACACTGATGGACAGTGCTGAAGTTCAATTCCCCAGTGATTTCTTCTTCTTTTTAAATATAGATTTCCGTCAGCTATACAAGTCATTGATTATTTGAATCAAATGCTGGTGGTATCATTTGTCTTTGTTAAAATTAATCTGGCTGATTTCACCCATGATTACCACCTATGAAAATCCCTTGGACTCCTAAAGACTCAACTTCATAGTAACTGTCATGGAGAAATTTAGAAAAAAATATCTAAGAACAATCAGCAGTGGTAGCCCCCTGATCGTCACCTTTATCGGCTCCAAATGAAAGAAGAGAGAGCAAAAATAATAACCACTCTTGAGCTGGATCAATGTGAGTGGAGGGGATGGACCAAACCACTGAGATGTGGGGATGTTAAGGACACAGCTGTCGTTCAACCACAGCTAGAACCACAGCTCAAACGCCGTCACACTCCACCTCTGATCCCTTTCTGTGCTTTGGTCCTTCAAATCGAGCACTCGGAGCCTCCAGCAGAGATGACTGGAGTAGCCTGACTGAGAAAGCAAACAATAGGTAGAAGCATCAAACCCAGGGCTTACAAACATCCAGCAGAAATTGACTGGGGAGACCTTGTTGAGGCAGCCAGCTGGAGTTCTTGATTGAGAGACTCCCAGGCAAAGCGAGGCATCCACACAGTGAGGTAAGGCTTCCAAGTAAAAGAACAAAAATCAACAGAGAAATGACATCATCACATTGGGTGCTTACACTCATCCAGCAGAGACAGGTGAGAGGAAACTGAAGCAGTCAGCTGCAGTTCCTGATTGATAGATTCCTGAGCAGAAAGACCGTTCCATCTCCTCCATGGTTGGGTTTCTGGCTTCCCATTTCCACTGTATGCGTTTTATGGTATGGTATAAACAATAACAACCTTGGTGGGAAATAATTTATCTTCTAGCTGTTCCCAAAGATACAATGTTTTAATGCCCTTAGCTATTTTGCTTTTTTTTTCTCCTTATTACAAAGTTAGGAGGGAGCAAACTGCTCCAGGACAGAATTTTGTAGAAGATAAAGGAGGGGCTCCTGACTCCCAGAGAATGCTTTCAACAAGCTTAAGTAGCACATGATGACTTGCTAATGTGATGTATACTACAAGGTACAATCCAGAAAGGGTAGGAAGATGCCAGCACCACTAGCCATCAGAAAAATGCAAATCAGAAGGCACTGAGCTCCCACTTTGTACCCACGACAGAAACCATCATCACAAAGACAGAAAATAACAAGTGTTGTCTTAGATAAGGGCACATCAGACCTCACTGTCATTACTGATGAGATTATAAGTGTTAATCTGTTCAAAACAGCCTGGCAATACCTCGAACTGTTAAACATTACCATGTGACCCTAGCTTATGCGAACACAGCCACTTAAAAGCTAATACACGACTGTTCACTTATTATGAAGAACCCTGCAAAATTGGTAAATCATGGAAACAACCTAGTTGCTTGTCAGCTGGTGACTCGGTTAGCAGAAGGTGGCCTAGCCTCACAAGGGAATATTGTAAAACCATAAGAAAGAGTTGACTCTTAAGCATACTGAGTAAAAAGAAGTCAGACACAAAGGCCACGAGTTCTGTGGTTTATGAGAAAAACATCTGGAGTAAGGAAGTCTACAGAGACAGCATCAGTGGGCTGTGGGTGGTCTCAGACTTCTAATGTGTGGTTTTGATGGGTTATAAAGATGTCCCATGGGTGGAATATAGCTCAATGGTGGGACATTTGTGTAGTGTGAACAAACTGTGGATTCATTCTCCAGCAGGTACACACACACACACACACACACACACACACAGCAGAAATAAAAAAGAAGAAAGGAGAGAGGGAGGGAGGGAGGGACAGAGAGGAGGAGGAGGAAGAGGAGAAAGAGGAGGAGAAGAAGAGGAAGAAGAAGAAAAAGAAGGAGGAGGAGGGGAAAGGAGGAGGAACAGGAGGAGGAGAAGGAGGAGGAGGAGAAGGAGGAGGAAGAGGAGGAGGAGGAGGAGGAGGAGGAGGAGGAGGAGGAGGAGGAGGAGGAGGAGAAGGAGAAATAACTTCATTTAGAAGCTTCCAGTGTATCTCAGTGGTAGTGCACTCTCCTTAGAATGTGTAGCCCTGTATTTGATTTCTGGTAGAAGTAAACAATTACTGTGCAGTGGTAGAAAGCACAGCTAGACAACTATGATAAAAACTGATGAGATACACAACTTACATCGTAGAACTTTAGTGTGTTGTCTGCATCTCAACAAAGTGGTCAGAAATAAATCTAGGGTGCAAACTTATTGACCTAGCTTAGAGAAGACCCAGCCTTATTTTGAACTTGGTATGACCAGTCCGAATGAGAGTGGAGTGGCCAGCGTGTGACTGGCAGCTTTCCTACACAGTGTTCACATTATATTGATGAGTGAGAGGCACACAGTAGACTATCAAAAGAAAAGAAAGTCCACCATGCTATAGATAATTTACAATTACCCAAGCATGGAACTAATATTTTACTAAATTATTTTCACAGTTCTGAGGATATGAAGCCCATTCTATAGGTGGTATAGGCTCATGTTAAATAAATTGTCCAGGGTCATTTGACTAGTTAGTGAGTCATACAGGCCCTGAGTGTAAACCCAGGGCTGATTCCAGCTCTTCTCCCAGTTATTAGGCCATGCTGCCTCCCTCTGGCTTTATACAAGTTGCTGGAAAATTCTGGAACACACTACTGGAGAGCTAACTTTCAATCTCTTCCTTATTTCATTAATGTTTATGCCTTGACTAAAGGAGACCCTCCTAAGAGGGCTCTGTACTTCCTTTGTTGGCATATGAGCACTGTGGGTTATCTTGAAGAAGTGCTGGACTAGAGATGGTCCCTCAGCCTCTCCTGATCTGTTCTGCATCCACACCACATCCATACCACTTCCTCTAGCTTGTCAAGGATAGAAAGAACTGGGGCAGAAAGACATCCCGCAAAGTCACGACAGGATGGGCCACTAGCCATCTCCTGATCTGCCAGCCCATTAACCTCACTTTCAAAACAAGAAATAAGGTTAAGTTGGCAAGATGTGTGCATAACAAACCAAACATGGCTTATTTTCCAAGAGTTCACAAGCTGTCTGCTTAATAATCTGCCTTTGAATTCTGCCAGCAATCTGATGGCAGAAGTGATGGATGCCAAGCCTGTTGGTTTGTGGTTTCTCAATTTCAAAATACCAAACAAAGCCGTCTTAAGCCTCTAGGCTCTTGGTGTTTCTCTGCCGTGCTGTGATCAGAGATCTCATGAAGTGATTCTGCAGCCCCGCCTGTGTTCCCTCCTATCTCCAGGTAGGGCTGTGTACATCTCTGAGAGAATCCACTGAGTCCAGCTAGGCACATGACCACTCTCCCTCACAGACTCCAAGCTCCAAACCCTTCTGATGGGCATAGGTCCCAGTCTTCTCCGTATGAAATGCATTCCTCTCGGCAGAGTGAGTCGTTCTATTTCCTCCATCATCTGCTCCCTCAGACCATCTGTCCAGCAGTGGCTGTAGCTCCCCTCCCCATTATTTCTTCAAATGTCTAAAACAACCACCATGTTTTGCTCAGGGTTCTCACTGGCCGTAGCCACTCTCCAAAGCAGCCTTTCTGACTCTGGCCTCTGGCTTGCCATCTTAAGCATCCTCCATGGTTGTGGAGATACAGACACCTTTGGGTCTGTCATGTCATCTGAAAATCTCAACCAATATGATCTATTGCACAGAAACTGCTCATCACCATCACTGGGGTTGTGTGGATTTGAAAGAATTAACTACCTTTAGAGCTCCCACAGAAATCATGGTTTCCAGAATGCCTGCAGAAAAGCAAGTGTGTTTAATGTTCATGGGCTACATGTATCAAGTGAGATCCTAACACTGGTTGCTCTTGTTATTCTCTCTTTATAAAGGAACCTGAGGTCCAAAGTAAAAACCCTCCAAGATCACACAGTGATTTAATGGTGGCCTAGGAGGGTCTCAGCCCAGATCCTCTTAGTAAAAATATCTAAGCTCCCCCCCCCCATTTCCTGGGTGTCTAGGCTGAAGAGGCAAATGTGGTCACAAAGGATCAGAGAAGGTCCTTAATGGTAGTGTGTGTCTGAGACAGCTTAAGCCAGTACCCAGGGCTCTGTTCACTGAGAAGGAAAGGGGAAAAAAACAGTTCTTAGAGCTACTTTGTAAGGTTTTGAGGGGCTTATGAAGTCATTGATTCATTCATTCATTCATTCACCCAACATTTGTCCACCCCACCCTGTTCACAGTCCTCAAGTTTTCAGGTACCTCAGGCTTCCAACATGGCTAACCTGTCTCCTGCATCCTCCATGGAAACCCAGGACATGTGGATCCCCTCAGTGTCATTGCCTTTACTTTGTTCATTTAAGCAGCAAACAATCCTTGGATAGGCTAAGGCTGTTTCTGCTACAGACACAGACGGCTCACAGCTTTGGCCAAGGGAATCATCATAGTTCTTTCCTTCATAAGGTCTTTAAATTATCTCAGTAAAGAGGAGTCTAAACATAACTGCTGTGGAGAGCATCTTATTGATTACAGGAAGGAGGCTCAGGCCAGCCTGCCTGGGGCTGAGCGAGGGCCAGGCCTCACTGGTCCCAGGGGCAACAGCCATCATGTGAAGCACTTAAGAGAGTTTCAGACTGAGAGGAGTTCAGCATTATTACAAAGTGGCTAAAGCGGTTGAGTGTCAGAGACGATACGCATCTCTGAGACAGTATTGTTGGTAGCTAGGAGATGAAATCAAGATGAACAGGCTCCATCTCAGCTATGTAACAGCCAAACTATGTAAGAACCCAGGCCTCAGTGACTTCATATGTAAACAGGGTAAAGAATTTGAAGTTCAGAGCACTCCTGGGCTCATGGGAGGTAAACCCCTAAGAGCTTTGTGTGTTATAAGTTTTCACATAAACAGAAGCTGAGTTTATTTCTGTTTTCTTCACTATACATGACAGCTTGGCTGCTCTTCTGTCTCAAACTCACCTGTGGCTCCTCATGTGCTTGGACTCAGATCCAAGCCCCCCAACCACATACTGGATGCTGAATGCTGTGTCCTGCCTACCTCCTCAGCTTTCTATATAGTATCCCCTCGTCTGTCTGCTGCCCTGCTGGCCCCTAGATAATTTCTGGAAAGAATGATTTGTATTACCTGAGGCCTCTGTACTTTCTGATCCTTCTTCCTGGTTTATCCAGGCCCAGTTGTTTTGTGTCTGGAAATTACACTTCACATCTCAGTGAGGCCTTCCCTAACCACAGCCTTTGCCTCTGTTCTCTTCATAGAGACAGCCCCACGCCACAGGGTTGTTATAACTTTTAATACATTTTTTAGTTTAATAAACTTTGAGAATTTCATAAAAATGTATTTTGATCATATTTACTCACAAGTATTTCCCTTATCTCTTCCTAGATCCACCCTGTTAGAGTTTTTATTGATGTGATAGAATACCATGATCAAAGGAAACTTGGGGAGGAAAAAGTTTATTTTTTTCTCACAACTCTTAGATCACACTCCATCACAGAAGGAAGTTGGGACAGAAACTCAAGACAGGAACCTGGAGGCAGGAACTGAGGCAGAGCCATGGAGGAACAGTGCTGGCTGGCTTGTCCCTATTGGCTTACTCAGCCTGCTTTCTTATACAGTTCAGGACTACCTGCCCAGTGTTGGCACTACCTAAAGTAGATTGAGCCCTCCCACATCAATCACTAACAAAGAAAACACTGAACAGACTTAACCATATGCATTTTCTCAACTGAGAGTCCCTCTTCCAAAATGACTTTAGCTTGTGTCAAGTTGACACAAAACTAAACCAGCACACATCTGTCCTAGCTGCCCCAATTTTCTATTACTACAACTACAACAAAAACAACTCCTTCTCCTCCTCCTCCTCCTCCTCCTCCTCCTCCTCCTCCTCCTCCTCCTCCTCTTCCTTCTCTTTCTTCTTTGGTAGTTGCATCAACTCCAATTTGTGCTGTCTATATATTTCTTGGTGTCCAGCCATTCACTAGAGTATGATCAACCTACCATGAGCCATATCTTCAAAGAAAACTGGCTATCCCTCCCTCCCTTCCCCAAAGCTGTCAAATGTCCATATCTCCTCAGTTAGCTGTGGGGACTCTTAAAGCCCTTCTCACTCATTAAAGTGTTTACTGGCTTGATCTTGTTGAGGCAAACACAGCTTCTGTGAGTTCATGAGTGCTGCCATTCTGTCATGGCCAGAAGACACTCTTTAGATTCAGTCTTCCCCCAACTTCCAGGTCTTATAATCTTTTGTCCCCTCATCCATGATGGTCCCTGAGCCTAGAGACACAAATATAAGTGCTTTGTCTCTGGCAGAGCATGTCACAGTCACGTATTCTCTGAACTTGAATAGTTGAACATTTCTGCATCAACCACCATCTACTCACAAAGAAATGTCTCTGACCTTTCATAACTCCAGTTTCTGCTGTCCATATACTTCTGGATGCCAGGCTACCCCTGGATTGTGTTTGACTTTCCAGGAGCCATATTGTCAAAGAAAGCTGACTGTTTCTCCCTACTGAAAGCCATCAAATGTTCATAGCTCCTCATTTAGGAGCTCGGACGCCTGTGGATCAGGGCCTAAACCTAAACAAAAGCTCTTGGTTGCCCCATAACATCCATTCTGCTTTGTCATCCATGGCGGATCTTGCCA
Organism: Grammomys surdaster; assembly: GCF_004785775.1. Taxonomy (NCBI): domain Eukaryota; kingdom Metazoa; phylum Chordata; class Mammalia; order Rodentia; family Muridae; genus Grammomys; species Grammomys surdaster. The sequence continues at coordinate 1,812,007 of NW_021620880.1, forward strand.
TTATTGCAGTTTAGGGTTCACAGCTGGGTAAGGCTGTTGTTGACTCCCCCCACCCTAGAAGCCTGCATAGCACTTCGTAATGCTATGAAAACTGGCCAGCAGGAAGGAAGCTTCCTGCTCAGTACCAACTTGATTGATTTCTCCTTGCCATGATCAGTGTGTGTGGTGTCTTTAGCAATAGTCTTACAAAGTTCTGGTGGTCAACCAAGAGCAGTAGGAATAGGCTGTGTTGTTTTGGGGTTCTCCAGGACACCTTTGACTGACAACTCAATGGGAGGGATCCTAAACTCAGCATTGGGCTTTTTATTTGGCAACCTATAGCTAGCTTCTGGGAGGAACAGTAATCCATATACAGAATATATATACATATACATATATATATGTGTGTGTGTGTGTGTATGTGTGTGTGTGTGTGTGTGTATGTATGTATATGTATCTGTATGTGTATATTTGATATACATGGTTATAAAATAGTAGGTTGCTATATAGCTTTCTCAGACATCCTTGGAGTTAGACATCCTTTCCCACCCCCTCCTTGCCCTCCCTCCTATCCCTCTCCCCTCTTAAGCCTCTCCCCTTGTTGTTCCCCTTTCCCCTTCCTATCACCCCTGTTCCACTATCCTCCCTCCCTTAAGATCTTTCTTTCCTTCCACACCAATGATCCCATTCTGAGTTTCTGCATTACTCTGAATTAACCACAAGTCTTGATGCTAAAATCCACATGAGTGAGAACATGTAACGTTTATCTTCTGGGTCTGGTGACCTTCCCACAGAGCTTTTTAATGTGATCATTTACTTGTGTGTGGCCTTCCTTCTAGAAAATCAGCTTCATGATTGTAGCCCTGACTCCTATGTATAGTAGCTACTGTGACACACTACTGAATAAATGAATGAGTGAATGAATGAATGAATGAGCAAGCAAGTGATTGGCTGAGAAGCCCTAGTTGTTTCCCACATGGCCCCTGACTGACATCCTCTCTCTTGTGCCCACCCTTCTCCCTCTCTCTTACAGATATGGAGACATGGTGCCTAAGACAATCGCAGGGAAGATATTTGGTTCCATCTGCTCCCTGAGTGGTGTCCTGGTCATCGCTCTGCCAGTCCCCGTGATAGTCTCCAACTTTAGCAGGATCTACCACCAGAACCAGAGAGCAGATAAACGCAGGGCACAAAAGGTAAGCCTTAGAAACAGAGTTTGGGGTGAGGTGGGGAGATTCGGAAGGGTGGAGGACTCAGGCAGCCTTGCCAGGCCTAGATTCTTAGGAGGATTCCTGCATAGACTTCCTCTGGCTTGATAAAAATGAGGCAGTGTCGTATTCTTCTACCCATCAATGTTCTCAGTTAGCCCCAGTCTGCTGCTACAGAATGCAACAAACCTTCGGTTATTGACACAGAACCTGATTGTCCTCCTTTTAAGTAGTCTATCAAACTGACATATAGCCCAACTTCTACACCCCCAGCCATGGCCACCATGGAGCTCCTGGCTCCTACTTTTCCCCTCCCAAGAGCTTACCAGGAAACAAAATGTCATTTTAATATCCTGTTGAGGGCCTATACAAAACCAAGTGACAAAAATAAATGTGCAGAAAAGGAAAAACAAGAACACTGAGAGAGAAGAGACTGTGGCCACTGAGTTCTAGGTCAAGTGGAACATCACATGTTAGTAAGCACCAGGGCGCCATGTCACAGACCTCAGCCAAGGACTAGAGAGTCAGCATCAGGCCTGGGCAAAGTTCTGAGTTCTGCCAAGTCTGTACTTAGAAGACAGGTAAGTGAAATCCCATTGCCCATGCAGAGCAAGATACCTTCAGGCTGCTGTGCTCAGAAACCCCTTTCCCTTTTAGCCATCAGGCTTCTCTCTGGGACAGCCGAGCCACACCACAATCCCTGGGCATCATCCAGAGATGGTTCCTGGCAATACTTTTACAAGGGTCCTGTATTATTTGCATTGTGTGACAAATGCCTGTCACATATAATTAAAAGAAGAATAACTATTTGGCTCACAGTTTGAGAAGGATTAGTCTGACTGCTTGGCCCTCACACATCATGGTGACAGGAGGAACACATGATTGAGATTGTTCTTCATCTCTTGACAGACAGGTGGCAGAGAGAAGGGAAATGCCAGTGCTCATTTGTCTTTTTTTTTTTTTCATCCGAGCCCACAGCCCACACGATGGCACCATTCACATTAAGTGAGTCTCTCTCTAGACAACATAGAGACTCCCAGAGTGCTCCTCACCAGTCTCTTGGGTGATTCTAAGTTTAATCAAATTGGGAAATACTATAAGACAAGGGATATCTGAAGGGAAATGTCTACTTTCCTTTGATCTGGGTTGAAAATAGTACCCTTATGAAAATAGTATCCTTATTGTCTAAGGCTCTGGAGGTCATGACCTGTGTCTCTATGTACACAGAGGTCAGTCTCTCTGTAGAAAGGACAGAAGGCACCTTGTTGGAAGATGAGCTTAGAGACAAGGATTTTTTCCTTTCTGTATTTTATTCTTTCTTCCATCTCTTCACTTCTACAGACATTTATGTAAGCACCGTCCATGTGACAGGCCTAACAGTTAGATTATTTGCTCTCACTGGCAGGAGTAATTCCTGGGTAGCAGGAATTACCATACAAAAGAATCTAGAGCCTCAGAATAGGTCTGTGTATATTGGCCATAACAAAGTTATAAAAGGCCACAAGTTTAAGCTAACTCTAAAACAATGGTTGTATAACAACTTACACCAAAAACAAATAGCAAAACTACACGATGAATAATATAATCATATACTAAGCCTGCCCCCACATCCTAAAAATGGCCTCTTGCATCTCATTGCCTCAACTCCTCCTTACCTTCTTGTTCCCCTGCACCCATACCTGGTCTGTAATTTTGCCAGCCATAAATTCTTTCTTCTGATGTCCTCTATCCCCTATAGCAGCTACCTTCTGTCTCTTCACCCAAGGTCAAGGTCTCCCCACTCCCAGACACTCCTGAAATGGAAGCCTTATCTTTCCCAGCTCAGGGCAGCTGGCAAATGTGAACAATGACTAAATTCATCACACAGTTCTAAATAAAGGGGCAGAGAAAACCTGGCTCTCATATCTGAACCCCAGGGCCAGGGTATCCTGTGGCACGCACTGCCCTTGCACCTCCTAACCCCCGGCAAGCACAGACACAGGTTTTTCGCAGAGCTGGTGGGGTTGTCAGAAGTGCCAGGCTCAATGGTAAGAGCCCCTCCGGAGGTGGCTGTGCCCTGGAGCCACCTTTCCTTCCCTGCCCACACCATTCCTACTTCTCAGAGAAGCTCATCTGCAAAGACTATAACCTGGAATGTTTCCCAAAGACTGTATAAAGCTTATGGTGTGTGATTAAAATCCAGAAGGGCAAACTCTGGCTTTTTCCTCCCTCTAAACTACTCAAGAGGAGCCCTCCCCAACCCCTTTCTCTATCCTTTGAAATAAGTAAATATTTACAGCATTTTCACCTAGCCTGGATACTGTTTCTCCTCAAGGCTGAACAGCTCTGTCTCCTTCACCTTGGGCTTCCTGTGAGAGGAAAAACAATACTGTCTGCTCCCAGCACTCAATCTGTCATGGGCAGCCAAGGCAAGGCAGGCTCAGGGGACTTAGTAACAGTGGAGAGATGGGACAGGGAGGAGGTTAGGGAAGCTAATGATAGTCCTTAGCCCTGACCATGCTTCTGGCTTTGCTTACATTTTTACTTTTGTTGTGCTAAGGATTGAACCTAGGACCATGTTCGTGGTAGGCAATTGCTCTATCCTTTAGCTACACCCCCACCCAGTACCGTATCCTTTGATTTTTCAAGAAATATTTTATTGGAATAATTACAGGTTCACATCTAGTTGCAAAAATAGACCTTTTATGTACTTTGGCTAGTTTTGTATAATGATAACATTTTATTAAACTATACAGTACACAAATGGTATGAAGCAACCTCTCTCATCCATCTTCTTCAGACTGCCCCAGGGTTTTGGGGTTGGGTGGGTTGGTGGTGATGGTGGTGGTGGTGGTGTGTGATTAAAATCCAGAAGGGCAAAATCCAGAAGGTGTGTGTGTGTGTGTGTGTGTGTGTGTGTGTGTGTGTGTGTGTTTCAGTTTCTTCATCCATGGAGATTCCTGCAGACCCAGAAGCAGCATGACTATGAGAACCTGTGGCTTTTATAACACTGCTGTACCTCCACTCTTCTTTTACTCCTGGAAACTATTTGTCTGATCTCCACCTATAAAATGCTTTGATTTCAAAAAAAAAAGTTGCATACATGTATTCATACAGCAGGTAACCTTTAGGAGTTGGCCTTTTTCATCCATATAATTCCCAGAGACTAATTCAAATTATATCACTAATCCCTTATTCCAGTGCAGGCCTGTAATTCCAGATACCCAGAAGTCTGAAATGGGAGAATTGTTAAGCTCAAGGCCAAACTGGGCTACATCGTTCAAAGCCAGCCTGGGTAACTCAATAAGATTCTGTCTCAAACAAAATTTTTTTTTAAACTTAAAGTCCATTCACCCAAAAAAAAGTCTTTTCAATTTTCTCCCTCACTAATATTCCATTGGATGGTTATCTATTGAAGAACATGTAAGATAACAATAGTTTCCAGTTATTACAAATAAAAGCAGTGAGCATTCGTGTGTTCATATGTATATCAATATGTCTTAATGTCCCTCTGATAAATGTTTCAGTGTACAACACCCGTGTTTCCATTTCTCCCTTGTCTTCCTTCTGCCCCTCTCAGGGCAAGATATACAAAGACTCATGTCCAGGCTGTCCCTGCCAGCTGCCAGCTAGGAAGTCTCAGTTGTGACAAGTTCCCCAGGGGTCACCGGATGATCTTGATCAGTAATGGTGCCTGACTGTGTCCAGGTTAACAGTGTTGTACTGGATCTCTCTCCTCCAACCCCTAAGTTTCATTTGTACCTGTTGAAGAGTCAGCTTCCTGAGCTTTGGTCTTGAAGGTTAGAAACATTCCGGAAAGGAGGTGAACTCGGGGAGGAAGGAAAAAGATGCTGTGAGAAAGATGCTCTATTTGGCTTCCTAGTTAGAAGACATGAGCTGAAACCTTCCTAGTCCATTCCCTTACCTTGGCTGAATGGCTCCCCCTCACACACTCCATTTAAAAAAAAAAACAATTCATTGTTAATTACTTGGCCTTCAAAATAGCTTACATGGCCTCCATCTTCTCTTGTCTTTCATAGTGTCCTTATGGTCATGGAGGAGAGTGGAAGCTGACCAAGTCACACAAAGACTGGGCCCGTTTGCAATAGCTTTATAAGCATAGACTTCCAGCCAACTGTGCTTGCTCTTCCTTTGGCTACTGCAGCTTTGCTTGAACCCCTGCTCAGTGTTGAGCCTGCACTGGATGCTGGCAATAAAAAAATGTGCATAAGCCCAAGGCTCTGACCCTCAGGAACACAAAGCCAAGCAGAGAGCACCACCAAGTTTTACACGGAAGGCTATTGTTCTGCAAACATGCCTCAAACCTCTGTGTCCCGCTTGGGAATGATATGGTGTGTTTGATGTGACAATCTTCTACTTTAATAGAATCCAGAGTGAGATAAGATTAAAAGAAGTGCCACAGAGGAGGACAGAAGAAGCTTTCATCTCCAGAAAGTAATAAAGACAGAGCCTACATATGAACAAGGTCTGGCTGTAAGTGGCAATCAGATTATATAAGGCTATAATGAGCTTTACACAATTGGATTTCCATATGCAGCCCTCAATACCTAGCCTTCCCCCAAAGAGACAGCAGCCAGCTCCATGAACTATGAGGAACTCACATGACTATAAACATCTACCATGGGAAGGTGGCAGCAGGGTTTATGGGCAGACTCATCCTAGACACAGAATGAATGGATGGATGAATGAATGAATGAATGAATGAATGAATTGTTCTCAGGGATGGAGGGTGACAGGTGTAGCTCGCTGATCTTTCCTTTGCATGTCTTCCTTTTTATTCTCTCCATGCAGAGGAACAGGCATCCTTGGATTTATAGGAAGATCTTCCAAACATAAGTTCTAGCCTCTTCCCCACATTCAAAGACCAGGGGAAAGAGTTGAATTGTCCCTGCACGGAGACACTGGCCAGTGGGAGAGTTCCCAGGAAACATAGCCTTTGTGATTCTCTTGACAGCCTATGGGCTCCTCTTAGCATGTGAACCAACCCGGTCAGGGTAGCTGGGAGAGGACAACAAGAAATGAAAATTACCACAAATTCCTAAGCTCCTTCTTTCAGAGTCCAGGTTCAAATTACTTGCCACTGTACCCAGAGGCAGGAAGAGGATCTTCCACTCCAGATTAGGGCTATGAATCTCATGGGCTCTTCTTCATCTTACAGCACTAGCTTAGAGGTGGTTCTAGATCTACAGAGCCCAGGCTATGTACTTTAAGCCAAAGGACTTTCCTCCAGTCCCAGACTAGATGTATGGTGCTCTGTTTTTCACTATACTGTTGTCATGGCTAGTGGTCATTAGAGGAAAAAAAGAGCAGCCAGCATATATCATATGCCTGGCCTCTCCCATTCCCTCAGCAAGTGAGATGAGCTTGGCCCAAGATGCTATTAGCCCCGCCATGGGTTGGTAGGGCCGTTGTCTGCTGAGGGCTTTCCCAGGGAGGGTTCCAGTCATAGTAGGTAAAGCCAAAGTGATATGCTGGAACATGTTCCTTTCTGCACATACCCACCAGGCCACCTCTACGTATAGGACATCCTTCCCACTTCTGTGCACAGCATAGATGTATAGTGACACATCCATTAATGATGTGTCTAATAACTTCCAAAGTCAGTCCTGCACCTATAAATACGTTTCTTAAACTTTAAAAAGATCGAGAGCCTCCTGGTAACAAAGAAGGCAAACCGGCTGCCCTCGGAGAGTTTACGTTCTACCGCAGGAGAGAAACAGTAGCGAGACGGCATGTATGCTGCCTTAGTGGAAGCACTAGGACGAGGGAGACAGGGCACTTAAGAGGTGTTGCTGGTGCCATTGTTCTCTTCTCTTTTTTCATAATTAACTATTATTTGGAAACTTAATGTGGGGAACCAACCACACCAGAACCCAGGAGAGAATCAGGACAGCTAGCACACACCGTCCTCTAGGGACCCTACAGTCTCATTAGGGATAGGAGATAATTGAATGGCATAACCCGTTGTGAAATACTGAGTGGAAACAGGTCATGAAAGCTTCTGAAGAGAGAACTTGAAACTGTAGTATTCCTTCCACCAAGACTCTACCCAGGCTGAATGTTTGTGAAGATACCTAGAGTCTTGACCATGGCTAAATTACAAAAGTGAGTATGCAGGTCTCAGATCCAGTCTAGTATCTACACAGAGAGATGCATGAGGCTAGGACACAGGAGCTCATTTTCCCTTATTAGACAATGCTGAGGCAGCTCAGTGAGCTGCTGCTGCCACGGGCTCTGCCAGGCTTGCTCTTCTTGTATCTCATTGTCTCTTTTATTGTCTACCAATCACAGAAGGCCCGCCTTGCCAGGATCCGTGTGGCCAAAACAGGAAGCTCCAATGCCTACCTGCACAGCAAGCGCAATGGGCTCCTCAATGAAGCCCTGGAGCTGACGGTAAGTGCCCAGAAGACCTGGCAGAGGAGATAAAATAGAAATAGGCTTGTTTTCTCGTCCATATGTACCAGCACTCCCCAGAAAGCTCCAATTTAGACTCTCATGGAGCTATGTTTCCAAATGTTCCCACCAACATACCTCTCCCATAAAATATCACTGCTGCCCATAAACCCACTGTTGACAAGGACCCCCAGCCCAAGGCCAGCATGTTTTATGGTGGCCTTAGTATGGCTTATCAAGATTTTCCCCATGCCCCTCTACCTTCTATGAAGAAATGGAATGGCTGGAGAGAGGAGAAGACGTCAGCATTATACTTGGTCCTTTTTTCTCACTAGGGCACACCAGAAGAGGAGCACATGGGCAAGACCACCTCACTCATCGAGAGCCAGCACCACCACCTGCTACACTGCTTAGAAAAGACCACTGTGAGTTCCAGCCTACTGCCCCCTCCTGCCTCATCCCTGACCTCCCAAGGCTGTACGCACGTTATCACCCTAGGCCAGATAGTTAATCTGTTCCCTTCCAATCCAAAACCATAGTCTCTCAGCCCCTAGGATGAAGATCCCAAGGGGTGGGGCAAGGTCACCAGAGTGAGAGATCAGCTATATCTTACAGCTCTAGAGAAGAAGCCACTCCTATGGCCTTCCCATTCCCTTGTAACACCAGCGTGTGTGTTGATTACTGAGGACTAAGAGTTTTGTTCTTCATTCCTCAGTTTAGGACATCACTCTAAAAGACTCAAGCTGAGTTTACACAGGGTAGTTTTTTGTCCCACCCCTGTAGCTGGGTTGATGCAATCCATGGGTCCCTTTTGTGCTTACACTAATGAAGGAGGCAGTATATATATTCTTTAGCCAAGAATTTATCAGTCCCAACCCCACTTAGATAACTTTGCAATTTTGTAGGGAGTGGAGATTGTGAAAGGCCAATTGCTAAAGGAAATCACAGCTCAGGGTGCCACAGCTGGAATGGGAATGATGCTTGTGCCTTATTGACAGCCTGAATGGAAGGGCAGTAGGGCCAATCCTGAACCCTTGGCAAAAGGTGCTAGGAACCATAGGGTGGGAGAAGTCAGAATAGAGAAGCTGAAGAGAACGTGTTCCCTGTTACTTTCCAGAAGTTCCCTGGAGCCTAGAGTCAGTCAGGGCTCAGCACACTCTGGAAAGGAACTTCTTAATTCCTAATAGCCCATAACCTGCCCCTCGCTGATGCTAGACGTCCCTTTCTCAGAGCCAAAAATGTATACCATAGATGACAGTTGGAACCCAGTGAGATCTTCCCAATGGAAAAGTGCTCTGCAAACCCAAGCCCCAGCATCTATGGTCAAAAACCATCTATGCATATCTAGAAGTTCTCCCAAGGAAACTGAGCTTGCCAATGGGATAGGCCCAGACCCCACTGCCCATTCCAAGTTGCATGTGCTGGGTGGAATGTATACATTGAAAGGACATGGGTGAAAACTTTGGGGTTTGAAGAGCTGGAATGTTGGCATTGGGAGGGGGGTATGAGATGGAATGCTGGGGTTGAAGGGAGGAATGCTGAATCTGAGAGAATGCTGGACTGATTGCAGGGATGGGATATTGGAATGCCAGATTTTAGGGAAGGAATGTGGGATCCAGGGGTGGAATGATAGGAAGAGGAGAATGTTGGTATGGGAAGAGTGAATGTTGGGTTAAGCAGGCTCCTATCAGAACCATGGGGTGAAGTGCTGGGACAAGGGAAGCAGAATGCTGGGAACAAGGACTGGAATGTTGAACTTGGAGGGTGGAATGCTGGGATTGAGAAACTGAATGTCAAAACTGGAATGCCGGAATGTACAATCAATGGTGTTTCTATCTTCTGTTGGCATGTTGTCCTGTAGGGGTTATCCTATCTTGTGGATGATCCCCTGTTATCTGTACGAACCTCCACCATCAAGGTATAACTTTATAAATTCAATTGTTCTTCTCTCTGAATCTTGAGTCTGTGGATCTACTTTGCTTACCCCTAGCCTGGTTTTCTGCATGTGCAACTGATTCTTCCTGGGCTTACGCTATCTATGCTGTCACACCCAGTACCAGCTCAGGCTCCTAGTAGTTTTGCACCCAAACTACCCAATTTCCTTTCCCATTCTTTCCTTTGACCTCCCCAGGGGCTGAGGGGGGCATGGGATTCAGCTTCAAGGTTCATTTCTTCTGGAATGCCCAAGTGCCACATATCTCTATACTACCTCCCAAGTTTCCTGGGAACTCATGGTATTGGCTGCCAGGGGACTCTTATCTGATCTCTGTTCTTACACTTCTCTTTCTCCTTATTCTGACAGCCTTAGTCTCGCTGACAATGCCACAGAGTTTTAATCACTTCGGCCAAGCAGCCATTTTCAAATTGTCCTGGGTTTAGCTACAAGCCATGCTCATGGCCTACAGTCAAGACACTGTTAACATTCTTTTCCCATATTTACATTTGACCTAGGGAATCCTGTACCACCAGGTAGCTAAGGATCCATGTGCTTTAACCAGACAAAAAGAAAAAACAATTAAAAGAAATCTTATTGCTGGCAATTCGACCCCTTTGCACTCAAGAGCAATGTTCCTCCAATTCTATAAATGATCCAAAACATTTACAAACTTATGTCACACCTGCAAGAGTCATCAGATGTGCAGAGATGAACTATAAGGCTCATATTCAGTGGCTTCAGAGCTTACTAAAAACAATTTGATTCCAGCATTGATGATGCCACTAGGTCTCTCCGAGCCCCTTCCTCTCAAAGCTATAGATGGAGTATATGAAACAATGATTTGTACTTGGGAGGCAGAGGCAGGCGGATTTCTGAGTTCGAGGCTAGCCTGGTCTACAGAGTGAGTTCCAGGACAGCCAGGGATATACAGGGAAACCCTGTCTCGAAAAACAAACAAACAAACAAAAAAAGAAACAATGATTTAACAACTGTGTCCCTGTATGATCTAATGGCCAGGGAGGCCAATTTGATTCTTTTGACATTGACACCTGTGGAAATTAAACCCCTCCCCAACACTTATCTGTAATCCAGGCATCTAGGCATCCTTCATGAAAGGCTCCATGCAGACAGGCAGCCAGACAGAGACTAGGGCTCTGCCCTGCTCCTTTCTTCTTTTTCACTTTCTCTCCTTCCTCCCACAGAACCACGAATTTATTGATGAGCAGATGTTTGAGCAGAACTGCATGGAGAGCTCAATGCAGAACTACCCCTCTACCAGAAGTCCTTCTCTGTCCAGCCACTCGGGCCTCACTACCACCTGCTGCTCCCGCCGTAGCAAGAAGACCACACACCTGCCCAACTCTAACCTGCCAGCCACCCGCTTGCGCAGCATGCAAGAGCTCAGCACCATCCACATCCAGGGCAGTGAGCAGCCCTCCCTCACCACCAGGTGGGTGGCTTCCATTCTTGCTACCCCCAAAGTCTTGAGTCATTCCCTTTCCAGAATTAAACAATCTCTGCATTGGAATCTGGGGGATCCCCTAGTGGCTCCCCTTACCTACTACATGGGGCCCCCTCTGTCTCCTCCCTCACTTTCCTTCTCATGCATCAAAGTTATCCAAGGGTATCCATGGCTATTGGATGATACTGTAGCAGTGTAGGTTAAAAGTGGGTTTAAGCAGTTGCGGGGGAGGGATACCTCAATAAGAGTTCAAAACTTGAAAAGATGGACTATGATCAGTTTCCTAAGAAAATACTTTTCTCAGCTGTATGACATATATGGCTGATCCCAAGCTGATTATGAATCACAAACTGACTTTTCCTTCTCATCTCTGTGTATATTTAAGCCATTCCCCATTTACTTCCAAATCAGTCGAAGAGGATGCAGGAAAAGTCAATGTCATCACATCACAAGTGATAAGTCCACTGGGCTAGGAATAAGTACTATCTGCATGATTTAGTAATTGTTAATAGTAGTTAGAACAGCAATTATAAGCTGATTATTAAAGGGAGAGATCAAGGGCCATTGAGTTCCTTGATAGAGCATAGAACAAAAATAATGGCGGGAGTCGAGGGAGATTTGGGATGCCCACAAGCAGGAACCATCTTCAACTCATTCTTTTTTATCCCAGTCGCTCCAGCCTTAATTTGAAAGCAGACGACGGACTGAGACCAAACTGCAAAACATCCCAGATTACCACAGCTATCATCAGCATCCCTACCCCCCCAGCTCTCACCCCAGAGGGAGAAAGTCGGCCACCCCCTGCCAGCCCAGGCTCCAACACGAACATTCCTTCCATAACCAGCAATGTTGTCAAGGTCTCTGCCTTGTAAAAACACTGGACAGAGGGCCTGAGGGGGTAGTGGGGAGTAAAGGGGGCTGGCATGTTGGTGGGTGGCCACTGAGACCACTCCCTCCCACTATTTCTGGCCACCCCGTTGTACCCCTAGCTCTGAGACTTGTGGTTGGAAGGGAAAGGAAGCAGCAAAGGGTACCCAAGGATCCTGCTGCTGGTGTGGACACAGCCCTGTGACATTGCATCTTACTAGGGCCAGAGGAAGGGAGGGGGTGGGTAGGGGATTGGCCATTAGGGGGTGCAGGCTACTTGCCTGGACAGGGCCTGGTAGGGGTACCTCAGACCAAACAACAGTTGTTTCTGGAGACCCCAGTGAGGAAAACTCAAGACCAAGAGCAGCCCAGAGGCCGAGTCGTCACATGCAAACAGGAAGAAAATATAACACTGTGTATCTAAGCACCTTTTTCAAGGATCTTAATGGATAATATTTATTCATGGGAAAAGGTGGGAAACAAAGTCATCAATGGATTTTTGTGACATGTTTTTCTCCACGGACCCAACACCTTTAAACCAAAACAAAGCATTTTGTGAGGTTGGTTTTTATTTTTCTTCTTTTATAGCAAAAGCTTTTAGGCTCAAAGTCAGTTATTGCTGAGTTGTCTCCCCATTCCCTGGAGGGGTGAGGTCACCTTAGCCGGGCCCTCACTGCCCAGCTGACCTGCATAGAACTGTCAGGCAACCACATAGCAAACCTTCTGCTCCGTTGGTCCGTCTCCTTTGTCTCTGTACCTATCTGCTTCACCTTGGCTGTTTCTGTGTCCAACCATCTGTCTCACCATGGACAGTAAATCCTGTGTCACTGCCAAGTACTGCAGATTTGTGCCTGGAGTCAGGCCGAGTGAATGCAAATACAGAAAAGAAGGGAAGCCAAGTGGGCTGAGTGTAAGGATGAGGTAAGTCTCTATTATGAACAAAGGTGCTTCCCTTTTGATTGGAACCACTTATTTTTGCAGTTTGGGTGGGGTTGGTGGTCACATTTACCACACTGGGTCTTCGAAAATGGAATCAGCAACCTCAGAAAGCAGTTGTTTCTGCTATGCCCCCGTGAAGACTGAAGCACCAAGAAGCTGCCACAGCTCTGGAGCACCTTGCTATGTACCCTCCTTTAGGATCCACCATGAAGCCCATGCGGAGCTTTGCCAAGAGGCTCCATGAGCATCTTCAAGCAAGGAGGAAGGAAGGAAAGCCTGGCTTACCACCCAAGGCAGTTCCTACACAGACGCTGTGAAGGTTAAGCCTGTGTGCCTCATGAAGGATGTTTCAAAGCAAGAAAGCAAGCAAGAGGCTCTAGGTGACTATTGCCTGGTCTGAAAGATGCCTTGAGGTCTGAATCATCTTCAGCCCTCATCTCTGAAGATAGCTGATGATCTCCACACAAATGAGGCAGTGGAGATTACTTCTTGAAAATGTGGATATGTTTGTTCATGTTATTTACACAGTAGTGGGCCTGGGAACAATGTTTCTGGAATCTTCCTAATCATTTTCACCACTTAACAGCAGAGCAAGTGAGCCTCAGGGTTAGTGACAAGAGCCCTTTCCTGCCCTTCTCAACCCCAAATACTCTACTACAGCCTCTGAAGTCGGGATCTGAGGCACATGAGCTGCTTAGGAATTTCTTATCCAGTCTACAGCTCTGTTTAAAATAAACAGATAAGCTGTTCATTTGCATGTCAATATCTCACTGCCCACTACAACCATCTAGATGAGTTTTAACTAGCCATCAGCCTGAAAGCACTCATGGGGCTTCCTGGTTCCAGCTCCAGTGACCCTGTATGCAGAGGAGCCCAGGTGTTTTAAGGTGACACCAAACCAGCAAGTGGGTAGAAGGATGGAAGAAAGGGGCCTTCCTTCCATGTTTGTTTCCCTGTCTTCATCCTCAGTGGACCCTGACAGTCCTTTCTTCTAGATCTGGCCTCAGGATTTCCCCTTATCATAGGAGTGGAGTGGTTCTTCCAATCTAGTAACTTCAAACATATATTTTATCAGCCAAGGCATAGAGCCAAGCTAGACCCAATTTAGCAGGTAGGCCAAGAAGTAGAAAAGGATCTTCCTTTTGAAAGGGTTGATCATGGAACAAAGGAATATCTAGATGCATGATAAATCCTAAGAACTGAGTGGGATAGAGTTTAAAAGAAACACTTGAATTCTCATACAAACCACCATTCTATATCCAAAGAAGTCATTAGAAAGTTAGAATGACTGCTTCAACCGAGGATTTCCACGTCACTTGGACAGTGCACCAACACAGCATATTATGGTTCTCTTGAAAAGAAATATACTTTAAAAGCTGCCCCCCCTGGAAAATTCTATTTTTATTGACTTCAGTGAACTGAATGCTTGTGTTGCTTCTATTTCATTCCCAAAGTCCATATCATGCCAGTCCCTAATCATTAGACTGTCTGCATTTTCATTTCCCCATTTTAGTATTGGTAAGAGATAAGGAACCCAAGTCACCTTTGCTCAAAGATACCAACCCAAGAAAACAGCTCACAGCCATATCTGCTAAAGGATATTCATAGGGAAGCACCCAACAAACAAGTGCTGGATCACCTTAGTAAATCTGATTCATTGGCTAGGGAGTGAACAACCAGGATGTCAGATTCTTCTGGAGACCAATAGCTCTCTGGTGCATTAATGACTCATGGTGCACAAACCATGTAAGGGTATCAGTAAATTCTCCACTCCACCACTCCATTCAACCTTACTTAGCACTGGGGGAGAAGGTATCAAAAGGGAAAAAAAAAAAAAAAAAAAGACTAAGACTACACCCAAATAATAAATGGAAATAACTTGGAAACTATATTGAGCGTACCAGAAAAGATTATAGAGTATCTAATTCATTTTACATGAAAGCTGGGGTGCAGAGAACTTGACTCCCTCAAGGCAATGCGGTCTTGAAGGATAGAACAGAGACCAGAGCACAAGACTCTTGGCTACTAGTCTAATGTGGTTTTGGTATTTTGGGTTTTGGTTTGGTTTGGTTTTTGGGCTTTTCATCACACCTTTTGCCTCACAGTTACTATGTTGGAGAAGAACCATCGAAGATGCCATGTCATAAGGACACACTCATGTGTAAATGTCAACATAACTTGATATAGCTCTTGGAAATCACCTGACTGTACTAATTCAAATTATAAACTTTGAAGCCACCGTTTCTTGTGTAGAGCCAGCTGTGGGTGATCAGTTCTGTTAGAAATTGATGAACAAGGGAATGCCCAAGATTTTTCAGGCAAATGTCTGACTTTCTCAGTGAGGAGGAAGCTTGGAAAATGACATTTCAAAGCATACTATGGCTTTTCACTATCATCTGTGAAGGTAGTCACCTTAGTAAATTTTTGACTCAGAAGAAATGGGCACAAAGAAGCTGGATGCCTGCCTCACTCAAGGTTTCATGGCAAGTGAATGGCAGGAGTATGATTTGATCCAGGACTTAGCATGTCCTGGAAGTGTCTTCTAGCCTGCTCCATGGCTTGAAGGCTTGCTCAGATTTTAAAAGCTGGATTTCAAGTGTTGATTAGGGGAAGGAAGCATTCCTGAAGTAGCAGAACCTCCTGAAATAGACCATTATTTCTTCCTCATTCCCATTTTTCCTAACTAGTCTCAAGCTCAGGACTAACTGTACAGAACCTCTTTCAAAAGACCAGTAGGTAGCTTCAACAGTTGACCATTATTAGTTTATGGCCACATAATTTGAACAGATGTTAAGGAAGTGGTAAATGATGATCCGTGGTTGACAGAAGTCACATGCAGGACTGCTGAGGATTTTATAAAGTTGTTTTGATTTCTCTGCAGTTAGGATCATATCATCTTCTTGTCAGAAATCAGGTAGGGAAAGTACCTGGGAGCATTATATGCCTAGATCATTATCCTTGTTGTTTTAAAAATAGCAGTAGTGACTGAAATTGAGCTAGCATTAGATTTGAAATTGTTAATGGATTCTAGTGATTCAGGCTCCCTCACTTCAATTACTAGGTAACTAAGTAAGGCAGAAGGATCCCAATACTGTTCATTTGAAGTAATAGTTTACCTTTCCTGCTAGCTAGCATGGTAACCACCATAAGAGGAACAGGAGAAACTCTTACTTTTCCTCTGATTTCCTAATGAATTCTCATTACTTGCAAAGCTTTAAAATGATGGGATAAAGGAAAAACATTGTCATGACCCATGACACTTGGAGCCCAAACAGCATCATGAAAAGCATTAGAACCAAGGGAAAGTGGCTTTGAAAAATGAAATGGCTTTTTAAAGGGGTTCCTTGTGGGTCTTGTTTTTTATTCAGGATATTCTACGTTTTCTCATCAAATGTTGGAATGACATTTATCTTAGCAGGTTATTTAAACTATGCTGGCTGATCACATGTTAGCCAGTGCAGGGCACAGACCCCAAGTCCTAGGGGACTCCTTGGACCAATGGACTATTTTACAAACCAGGGAGGTGGGAGGGATGGTATATTTTTGATAACCGGACATTCCAATGTTTTCCTTAGAGGTCATGCGCTCCCATTAATGTTCTTGTGGAAAACATCAAGTGTGTTCTTTTCTATTTTCGTATTATTGGGCTTTGCTTACCAACATCACAATGGCAAAGAAATACACTGTATAAAACTGCAGGAAGACAAATGTGAAAACTTTCTGTGGGGAAAAAAAAGCTCTTAAGTTTCTTGTCTTCTTTTGAAACTGTAGTGCAAATGTTATAACATGTATATCATTTACAGTATTGAGTCCTGTGCCACTGCTGTACCTGATGTATCCAATCTGGATTAAACAAACTATGTGCCACAAGCCTTCAAGTGAGATTTTTTTTTTCTAATATCATCTTTTTCCTTTCCAAAAGGATTGCCTTATACCAGTCAGCTTTCTAGACTGCTAGAGTAGGGATATAATCTTAGGTATAATGGCCTCATCTAACCAGCCCCCCCCACCCCCTTTCTCCTATGTAAGCAACTCTACTACAACTTCCCGGGCTTCTTGCCTTCCTACACGCCTTAGGCAAGTTCACTGTTTTAACAGCAAAACACCAGGCTGAATTTGTCTACAGCTCGCTCGCTCTCTCTCTCTCTCTCTCTCTCTCTCTCTCTCTCTCTCTCTCTCTCTCTCTCTC
>NW_021620880.1:1828989-1848077 GCF_004785775.1 Grammomys surdaster
CTCTCTCTCTCTCTCTCTCTCTCTCTCTCTCTCTCTCTCTCTCTCTCGGACCAGTTACTAAACAAAGATGTCTTTATATGTCCTCTAATGTTTGTTCCACCTAGACCAAGGTCTCAAACCTCTCTAGCTCTCGCCCTTCCTCTCCATCCCCCTTCCCCTCTCCCTCCCCTTTCCCCTCTCCCTCCCCCTCTCTAAGATCTGACAGTCAACAGAAGCACAAGCTCAAGCCCATCATGTGTCTTCAACTTCACATCAGTCACTTTTTAACTTCTTCCCTTCAGTTTCTTTCTTGATTTTAAAGGGGTTGGGTGGAGGTAGCACAAATTTAAATCCTTTTCATTCTCTACCACCACCAGATCCCAATGAAAACAGACAAAGGGGGAAACACAGAATGCCCAAGTCAACTATGAAATTCATTGCAAGCACTAATGCTCACATCTTTACCACCCACTAGGTGTCACTAAAGACCCATTGCTCAAATAGGAAACTGTACTCAGCAACTCTGAGTGCAGTCAGCAATTCTTTTTCATTAAAAAGCATTCAGTGTGGGACCTGAAGATGACTCAGTGCATAAAGCCCTTGGTTTGATGCTGTTTTGATTCCCAGATTTACAGATGGAAGAAGAGAATTGACTTCTGTTATCCCCTGATCTCCACCCATGCACCATGACATGCAGGCACACACACAATTAAAATATAAAACTTTTTCTTACTATGTAGCTCTGTCTGTCCTTGAACTCAAGCGAATGGCCTGCCTTTGCCTCGAGTGCTAGGATTAAAGGCAGGGGCATCTTTATGCCCATGCCTTATAACAAAAATTTTAAAGCATTAAATGTCAAGTATCAAGAATAACACATGCACTTAATCAAAAGATACAAAATAAACACATTCTGCCCCAATAAGACAAGAGCCTTCTACAAAGGAGTCAGCAATGTCCATGAAAAATTGAGATTGTTTTATATTTAAAGGGAAATGGAAAAAGCCCTCAAAAACATCTCTTCCAAATCACTCTTTTATCTTAGACATGACCTACAATAAGATAATTTTTCTTCAATTACTTTAAGTATTCTAGGACTGAAGTTTACCTTTAAGAAACATTCAAAAAAAAAAAGGCACTAAAGAAGTAACCTGTGATCTCCTATGTTCTTATAATTACCCACAGAAGAGGGCTAGAGTGATAGCTCACTGGTTAAGGGCTCTTACTGTTCTTCAGAGGACCCAAGTTCCTTTCCCAGGACCCATGTTGGGCAGCTCATGACTGCCTTGAACTCTAGTTCCAAGGGATCCAACACTCTTTTCTAGCCTCCATGGGTGCATGTGAGCATACAAACACAGAGAAAAAAATGTAAAAAGAAAAAGGGAGCCAGGCAGTGGTGGCGCATGCCTTTAATCCCAGCATTTGGGAGGCAGAGGCAGGTGGATTTCTGAGTATGAGGCCAGCCTGGTCTACAGAGTGAGTTCCAAGACAGCCAGGGCTACACAGAGAAACCCTATCTTGGAAAAAAGAAAAAAGAAAAAAGAAAAGGGGGGGTAGCCCAATAAGGTTTCACCAAGATCTCTATGTAATAATGAACACCTAATTCAAACTTAACCTAGGTAATGAATGGACTGAAGATTTTGAAAATTCAAAAGTTACTTTGATTTATACACTTATTTATAAATTTATATTATCCACATAAAATACTTTCTCATTATGAATCATATAAAAACTAAATCTTACAAGGAACCCTAAAAGTCTAATCCAATGTCTCATTTTATTGAAACGCTGAATTTTGAGAAGTCAGATGACTGGTGCAAGGTTTACAAGTAGGTAAAGTCTTAACCAGGACCGACTTCCTTTTCATGATAGAGTTTTCAACTGGCTTTACTGTAAACCATGGTTCTGAAGAGATTATGTGGGCACATGCCTGGCCTGACAGTTCCTTGATGCTCCTCCCACACAGTAAGCCATGCACAATAGTAATGACCTCTATTTTCACCTCTGCAGCTACCGCTACCTGGAATGGAACAGCTGCAACTTTCCTGGTATGTCCATGGAAATTAAATCCCTCAGCCCTGCCATAAACATGCTTATGCTCAGATTCCAAGTGCCTCTATTTTCTAAACCTTTAATTCATATACTTACAATTTGGACTTGGGAGTTTTATTTGCCATTTAGTGTGTGAGGTACAGTATGTCCCTGCAGTTGGAGAGGACTTGCAGGAAGTTCTCCTGTGGCGCTCAAGCTGCAGCCATCAAGCTTGGTGGCAAGTGTGCTTACCAGCTCTCTCCAGCCCTGGACCTATATGAAACTTGAATTAGGCCTTCATTGTTAACCATGTAGAGAGATCTTGGAGAAATCTTTCTTTTGGTAACTAGAGAATGTAAATTATTCTTTGGAATAACTAAAGTAATTTTCTAGCAAAAGAAAAAAGGGGAGGGGGAGTAAACACAAAACAAACCTAGAGAGAATCCAATTAATTTCAAGTCTAAAGGGTAGCTTCATCCCTAATTAAGATGCTGTAGTATCCTAATTAAAATCCCCTAGCAGTGACAAACTGTGAAGTTGACTCTGTTGTGGGGGGAAAGAGTAGAAAGAGGTTAAGTTCAATTACATAGTAACGACAGGACCTTATTTAAGTGTGAAATTAAAATCTCTAAATCTTAGTAATATATTGGACCTAATCTAGGTTTGCTAAATTATTTCATGTAACTTCACAACACACGTATAGTATTGATATGTCCGTTTATGACCATGCCAAATCACAGAAACCCAAGCTGAACAGTTTAAGAGTATATATATCCTAGGGACATTCCATATTAAATGACAATGGCAATGGGTATCTGCTGACATTAGGATAAAGAGTCTACACCGCTATGTATGTACACAGTGAAGAACTTTCCTTTTTTAAAGTGACTAGATTGCTCAATACATAAGGGATTCTCTTACCTAAATGCCAGTTCACAGCAAGATCCCAGAAGCAAGATCTGAAAAGTTTAGTGACCACAGAACGCTTAGCCTATAATTGTAACTTTTCTAAATTGTAATTTTAGAGGCACTACCATCTCAGAAAAATGATAGATTTCCTTAGATCCTGGTATTCAAGAAAAAAATAAGAAAAAAAAAAAGAAAATTCTCTAACACAGATTAACAAGATTAGTACATACTATGGGAAGATCAGAACAGAATGAACTCATCTTCCATCAAACACTAAACATTCAAGAGCTAGAACTTTCCACTAGTCTACCAGCAGCAGAGTAGTAGGTCTGCATCTATGCAACCCAGGTCAAGTCTCAACCAGGGTTGCATAAATACACTTCTGAGGACCTATGGGCCTTTTGAAATTCTGTTCAAAATCCCACTAAGGACTGAGAAATTTTCTGGAGTCAACCTAACTATAGCTTCTAAAAGACTTAGAACCCAAGACACAAGATGACAAGCTACCCCTTACATAAGCAGAAGGTAAGCACAGACAACGCTGACCTACTTAATACAGTGAAATGAGTGTTTTCATGGCTTCATCAAGGAAGATGAACAGAAAGCATTCAGCACATTTACCTAAACCTGTTCTCATGGCTAACAAAACTACCACTGGAAGCAGAGAACATTACAAAACTCCTTCCTGCCTAAACATCTAGGATCTACCATGATAAAATTTCCACAAGAATGCAGAAATATAGAAATGCAATACAAGTCCTGGAGAGATGGCTCAGAAGTTAAGAGCATTAAGAAGTTAAGAGTTTTAGAGTAAAGTTAAATTCCCAGCAATCATATGGTGGCTAATAACTAGCTATGAGATCTGGTGCCCTCTTCTGGCCTGCAGGCATACATACGGGTAGAATGTTCTACACATAATAAATCTATTTTTTAAAAAAGAAAATGTAGTGCAATCCTTTTGTAAGAAACTCAACAGAATAGACTGACATTACATTCAAATTTTAACTGTTTTTATTTTGTTTTTGTTTTTTTAAGTAAGGAGTGGCATAAGTCACCTTTTTAAAGATTTCTTTTGGGAACAGCCTACATAAAGTGGCACCTTGGGGGTCTTTAGATCCAAGTTCTAAAAATAATCTGAAAAATAGTTGTGCCCCAGCAGAAAGCCTCAAGTCCTCTCAAGTTCCTCCAAAATGCCACCAAACCCCACTTGCTCTCAGTGAAGAATGCATATCCAATTATCTGTTGACAGTCAGTAGCCTCAGACACATGCTAACCTCACTGGTTACCACGCATCATCTCTTGTAGATACACTGTATTCATATGATAGGCAGCCATCCAACTCGGGTGTCTCTGAGCATTCCAATAGTATGAATGGGAAGCAGCAGCATAATACTCTTGCCATGCCCTGTAATATGCTCTCCAGTACTCCTCATAATCCTGGTAGGTATCAGAAAAACTCACATTTGTTTCCCTGTGACAGTCATACCAACCCTCTTCCTGGGGTTCTGTCTGTACTCTATAAGAGGAGCGCCGAGGTGGGTTTCTTCGACTTTGCTTAGACCTTTGGTTAGCTCCTTCTTTATGCCTTGCCTTTACCTGGGTTTCAGGGGATTCTTGATACTCCGCTTGAGTCGAGGTATTGTTTCCTTTCTGAACTTGTTCCAATGAGAGAGGGCCACCCACAGGAGTACACTCAGAGTTTTTCAACTGAGTGTCTGAAGAGCCTTCCAAGTAAGACTTATTGCCTTTGCTCTGGGAAGAAGTCCTTGAGCTACAAGAATCGCTGTCACTCTCTGAGTCTCCAGACTGGCTACTACTCACCAACATCTGTGCTCTATCTTCAGAAACTCTATTTCTCACAAAGCCATTCTGAGGATTCACAGTCTGAGCCTCGGGTCCTGTGTAATGCCGGATAATTTCCACAGGCTTCTCTAACCCCTCTTTAATATAGTGCTCATAATCTTCTACCAGTTCTGCAAAAGTCAAAGTACATGGCTGATGGACTTTAAAAGAAGACAGACAAGGAATTTTAGGGAGTGATCCAGGTGAGGTATCTTTGGCCTGATGTTGGCTGTTATTGGAGGAGTTCTCAACAGAGGTCTGAACAGAAGTCTTAACTTGCTCTTCCAGCTGTGTAGTACAGCCCAACTCTTGTGGTGGAGCTGCCTTTTCTATGATTCCACACTCTGAGTGGCTTTTCACAGGAAGCTTTTGTTTGTTGTGTTTTGATTTGGCTGATAGTGTAGAAGTATTTCTGGTGGAAGGCATTTGGTTACCAGGAGTCCTTTGAGATTGGAAGGCTCTCTCTAGTTTTTGAAGTTGTTTTTTGGGGGACTGGGTAGATATACTTGGTGAACTACAAGGCTGCATCGCAGCTTTAACTTCCACATCCCACTCCAAGCATTCTTCCATCAGGCCAGGAGGAATAGGATCTACACAAAAGGAAGAATAAGAAAATTCTCAGCCCAGGCATGGTGGTGCACACCTTTAATCCCAGCACTAGAGGCAGGTGAATCTTTTGAGTTAGAAGCCAGCCTGGTCTACATATCATGTACCAGGCCAGGCAAGGCTATATAGTGAGACTGTCTCAAAAATAAAATAAAAGTGCAAAGCCTATAACTATACAGTAGAATATTTTTCATGTGTCAAGTAGTTAGCTTGAAATCTCTATTTATTAGTTGTTAACACTTTTACTTAACCTACATGTTAAAGTATGCCTAATCTACAAGACACAGATTAGCAATACTGTGTACCTCACAGGCTTGTGGTAAGAATTAATGAACACATACAGTAGATGCTATTGTTTTTATTATGCCTATATTATCACTACAACTATAGGAATGTCAAAACTTTTGACTAATGGGCATGGTAGTGTACATCTTTAATCCCAGCACTCAGGAGACAAAGAGAGACAGATCTTTGTGAGTTCAAAACCAACCTGGTCTACATAGTGGGTTCTAGGATAGCCAGATCTACATAAAGAGATCCTGCCTCAAAATAAATAAATAAATAAGCAATAATAAATATAATAGTAGAAGAATGTCAAAAGGAAACAAACACATACCTGGTAATGGGAGAAGGTTGATATTACATTTCTGGGCAATTTTCATCATCATATTTTCTTCTTCCCCTCTACAACAGTAGGTCACTGTCAGTCCCAATGTTCCTAAGAATAAGGAATGACAGAGTAACTCATTTCCACAGAAACAACAGTCCAAGCACCTTTCACATCAGTCTTATTAAAGCACCAAACCTCCTTGTTCCTTACCAAAACGGCCAGCTCTGCCAATCCGATGCATGTAAGTCTCCCAGTCTAATGGCACATCCAGATTTACAACTAGATTCACCTTCTCCGCATCAATCCCACGGGAAGTCTTAAAGACAATTGTTTGTATTAATTAAAGCATGGCTACTAATGCACACTTTGTGTGCCCTTCTGATATAACCAAAAGCCGAATTTAATATGGGCAAATATTTAGGATTCAAAGGAAAAAGAAATCTATTTCTAGTAACTAAGACTAAACTTGTTTCAAAACAAATATTAAACATTAAAGACATTTTTTAAAAGCACTATCCCCAGATCTAGAAAGATAACTTATCTCTGATACTTGTTAGGTACCTATATGAAATAGAACAGCAATCTGAAAACAACACATGGCAAGACCAACAGTCACCCAAACCAAGCAGGAGCGTTACCAAGTCTGTAGAAATGAGGACTCTGCAATGAAACTGCTTCAGTTTAGCCATAGCATCAAGGCGCTGATTCTGATTCATGCTACCTAAAAGACATCCCCCCCCCAAAAAAAAGAAAACGTCACTTTAAAACACCTAATCGAGGCAGATACAGTGGCATACACTTGCTATGTCATCCTAACATTCAAGAGGCCAAGGTAGAAAAAGCCAGAGTTCAAGGGCAGCAAAGACTCTGTAGGATCCCATCTCAAAAACATCAACAAAAACTTAAGCTACAAAATATTTAACAAATCCACAATAAGCAAGAATCTTAATTTCAAGTTTTAACTTTTAAAGGAATATACCAACCAATTTGTTATGTTCTGTGCAAATCTGAGTGCTAAAATCTAAAGTCCATATTTTTCAAAGTATGATTTAGATTATCAATTTGAAAATCAAAAATCAATTTTAAATGATTAGAAGAAAAATGTTCTTTCCAACTCTTTACAATTCTTTTTTTAAGATTTGTGAGTCTGTATGTGCTTGTGTCTCTGTGTCTGACAGTAAATGTTCCTCCCAACTATTTACAAATCTTGTTTTCAAGATCTGTGAACCTGTGTGTGCTTGTGTCTCTGTGTCTGACTATATGCAGCCGCATGTGCCTACACACACAGAGGCCGGGAGAGGGCATCAGAACCCCAGGAGCAAGAATACTACTTGGCTTGTCATGTGGGTGCTGAGATCCAAATTCCTGTGCACAGGATAGCACAGGAAGGGCTTTTAACACTGAACCCCTTCTACAGCCCACCAATCTGGTTTTGAAATGTGATCCAGAGTTAAGCTATCAGCCCATTAAGAAATAGTCTCCCTAATACTGAGCATGTTCCAGCTTACAAGTTAAAAATTACACTACAACATATAAAACAAAGGATCTCATTGACCAAAAATTGCTTTAAATCTTTTCTATTAACCCAGAAATTAATAAACTCTGTGGATGAAATGAGTCTCTTTTGCCTTCCACAGACCATTAAGTCAATTCACAGGACAGAGGCATAGCTCAGTAGGAGACCACTTACATATAAAAGATCAAGTCTGATGGCAGGGAGCAGAGTAGATCAAAACTCAGCTACTCTTAGCTTGTTTTCTATGTAGCCTATACAGGCCTAAAACTTAATATATGCAAATATGGTTTTAAATCCACGACCTTCCTGCCTTTGACTCTATAGAGTACATGCAACACCATACCTTGTTTAATTTTTAGCATTTTAATAATGATTTGATTGAAGAAACAAAATATATCTCAAGACAATGAAGATAAAGTTTATAGTATTAAGTTCTCTGTAAATGTAACTCACAGATTTTAATTAAAAATTTAAGTATTTCTGATCATTAATTTTCTAAATTGTTACTATATACCAAGTTACTCCTTTACTCCTTCAAAACAAAACATACACCCACAAAAAAAGGAAGAAGAAGAAAACAAAAACAGGAGACTGACATGATGAGTGCACCCTCACACTCTGGAGACAATTTGAGAAGTGATGTTTTTTCTCTCTTGACATGGAAGGCTTCAAGGCAATATATGAAACATAAGCAGTGTGCTGAACTTGCCTGAAATGCATTCAGTAGGAAAACCTTTAGAAGAAAGAATATCAGCCAAATGTTGAGCTCTACAAAAAGAAAAAAAAAAAAGATTTACAACTTTCAACTACTACCCCATGCCTATTCTTTAGTTTAAGTTCCCTAGATTAAGTTATATACATTACCTGCTGTGCAAATTAGAAAACACCAATGCTTGATTAAATGGGACTTTACTAAAAAGTTCCTGTAAGTGCTGAGTCTTTTCCTCAAAAATCTTATGAGCCAAAGGATAAGAATTGACAACTTGGTAGTACTGCTTCAAACCTATAAAGAAGTCAAGAGTCCCAGTTAAAACAAACACATCTGGTAAATTCCAATAGCAACTATGATGTGGAAATAGCCAACGAGAGCAGGGAAAGCTCCAGGATATCACAAACTAATAATGTAAAATCTACACATACCTATGAGACTTGGATCACTGGGATTCAATCTTACAAAAGTGGGATCTCTCATATACCTTGTCAAAGTATTAGCCAAAATTTCAGGGTAGGTAGCAGATACTGCCAACATCTGTTTACTGGCAGGTAAAGAGGAGTAAATCCAACTGGAAAAATATAGGAAAACATACACCATGAAAACTATGCAGACTGCAAACACTACCTGGAAAAGCCAAAGACAAATGTTTGGTGAAACATTTTTTTATTCAGGTTAGTTTTCTTACTTTATTTGCTCCTGGAAACTGCCTTCTTCTAAAAGCTTATCTGCTTCATCAAGAATAAAGAGACGGATACTGCCTGGATTCAGGTAGTCGAGCTCTATGAGCTGTTTAATTCTACCTATATGGCAGAAAAACAACAAAACCTGAAATATTTACGACATATCAAATCTGTACAAACCTCAGGAGTGCTTTACTATATTTATTCACAGGTTATACTGCTCAATTTCCTCACAGTGTACATCACATACTACCTCATGATCTTAGTAATCTTAAGTTCTCATCTTGTCTGAATCCATTCTTCTTTCCCTCACTTTTCATCACTGATAAATATGGAAAACAAACATTACTGCTATCAAAATACTTGAATGCTACGGCACTGAGTCCTAGATTCTGATTCTAATGATTTATGAACAAATTACCAGAGAGAACAACAAAAGAAACCTCAATCCATGGCTTATACAGGCTTCCTAAAGTCACTTCAAGTCTCAAGCCTATCCCATGTGTATTCTCCAACACTCTTTAGAAATGGAGATGAACAAATTCTGTTGATAACCCAGTCACGTGTCTCTCTGGTCTAATGCTCTTCATTTATGCTGAAAGTAATTATTCTCACCATCAAAACTCCTATTTGTTTATTGTCATGTTCACTGTTATATTCTTCAAGAACTTCAGCTTCCAACAGGTATTAATGACTTACCCGGAGATCCAACAGCAATATGACACTTTTTAAGTCTGGTTTTGTCTTGTGATAAGGGAGTCCCTCCAATAAAGACATGACATTCTAATCCTTCCATTTTTATTCCAATGGCTGTGATAACAGAGTGTATCTGAACAGCAATTTCTCTCGTGGGAGCCAGTATCAAAATCTAAAATTGCAAAACATTATTTTAACAAATCAGAGAAATACATTTGAGTAATATAATACATTCACTGTGATGTACTATTTTTGTTTTAAGAGAAACTATCCCATCTATTTATTCAGTTAACAATTATTAAGAACCTACTAGGCTAGGCATGGTGGTACACTCTTTAATTCCAGGACATGCATGAGAAGCAGAGGTACTTTGGATCTCTATGAGGCCCAGGCCCAGGCTGGTCTGCAAAATTGGGTTCCAGGACAGCCAGAGCTGTTATACAGAGAAACTCTCCCTCAAAAACAAAACAAACAAACAAACACACACACACACACACACACACACACACACATATATACACATATGAGAATGAGAGTGTTGGCATCCCCAGGTGATTTTACTACCCTGGAAGCAGAAACAGGGTTGCCTCAAGTTGAAGACTGGTCTATGTTCCAGGTTTCTATTCCCCTGCCTCAAACAAACAAACAAACAACATTTTAAGAGCCCCATAAGGAGTCACATTTGAGTTGAAACCTAAATATACAGCAGAGCTAGTTGTAGGACACACTAATACTTCAGGAAGAAAAAAAGCAAATTCAAAAGTAGTAAGATATACATGAAGAACAGCAGAAAGACTTATATACTCTTTACTGTTATTTTAGTTAAAGCTTCTCTGTGTGGCAGCTCTGGGTATCCTTGAACTCTCTGTAGATCTGCCTGCCTCTGCCTCCAAGTGCTGGGATTAAAGGTGTGTGAGAGGAATCTCAAAGCTAACTCCAAAGGTTAGGTACCAAAGGCCCTGAGAGCCACACAGAACACACTGCAATGTAACTACTGAAAATAAACAAGCAAACAAACAAAGATTGGGAAATAAGACTTTTTTTTAAAGTCCCTTAACTCTAGGTACATGTTTTTAGTACTTTATTCTCTTTTTTCTTCTGATTTTTCCCAATTATAAAAAATTACTATATACTATTACTTTGATACACACGCATACACACAGAGACACATTATTTTAACAATATAAAAACCTTAATGAAAAATATAAATTTTACTCAAGTTTGGGATTTCATCTGCTGCCAAGTATTACAAAGGCAAAACTCTCAAACACATGCAAATTCACAAACAGACTAGCCAATGTCTTTAAAAAGTATACTCAGTATCTCTCAGGGTTTGGTGGACATAGAACTCAAAGATTCTAGACAACAAATACAAGAATCCTGGGTTTAAGGAACTACTATTGAAGATCTACCATCACAAAAGGCACATCTTGAACTTAAAATGAAGTCAGCCATCACTACAACAGTCCAGAAGACAGAGTAAGGGTCACATCTAATTCACTGTTTAATCCCCAGTGCCTAATACAGTATTTATATGTAACACTGGCTGAACAAAGTTTTTAAAGACTAATCCCTCAAGCCCAAATCTATTAATTTGAGTAAGGCAATCTCAAAACCATTCCGAGCCAACCTAGAAAAGTGAGAGATCAATACAACACGTACACAAGGCTTTAAGAACCATCTGAAACTTCTGCCATAGCATAGAACGTTTACCTTCTATGTCTAACCCAATCTAGTCAGTAAGTAAAAGAATTTAATTGTATGATTCCAATTAACAGTCAAGATGTAATTATTACAGAAAATTCCAAATTTAAAATACTAATAATGATATTCTTGACCACAACTCACTGACGTTACCATCTAGTTTACTTCTGTAACTTTCATGTGCTTTGGTTCCCCTTCATCAAACTCACTATCTGGAGGAGTTACTAGGTTTTCATGACCCTCTATCGATAGAGTCCACGTGCTACACACACCCTTCTGGATCCTGAGTTAAACTCACCTGAGTACTATAGTTTTCAAGAATAAGAGAGTCCAGAGCAATGGTGGAGAATACACAAGTTTTTCCAGTGCCAGACTTAGCTTGAACAATTAAATCTGAGGAAGAAAGAAAATATATATAATATATTATATATCACTACCTAGATTCAATGAAGCCATCAGATACCAAATATGGGAAAAGAGAAATGAACAGGTTCTCTCCTATGAGCACCTAGTTGCCACCTGTATTTTTAGTTGAGTCTCAAACGTGCAGGAGTGCTTGATACCTCAGTTTCTTAATCACCGAGCTATTTCTCCAGCCTCTTGCCCCCCGAATCTCTACCGCTGACCTTTCCAACTTGGACTCCATGCTAAAAAGTCTTAACTATCTTCAAATTCAATTGCGCGCCTAGAACCTGGCCGAGCACCGCAATGGCGCGGACCCGGAGCTGTCCGAGGCCACGCCGCCCCCTGTCCCCGGCTGGTCCTTACCGAGCCCGCAGCGCCCCAGCGGGATGGCCTTGAGCTGCACCGGAGAGGGTCTCTCGAAGCCGGCCGCCCGCAGCCCCTCCAGCACCGGCCGCGACAGCAGCAGCGACTCGAAGTCCGCGGGCTCCGCCAGCACCACGTCCCCCGTACGTGTGCGAGGCCCGCCGATGTCGTGAGCCGTCCGCAGGTTCCACGGGGAGGCAGGAGTTGGCTCCGCAGCCTGGACCGGCGCGGCCGCACGCTCCGCCGCCATAGCGGACTCGGAGGTTGTCAAGGCCGCTGGGGCTTCAAACGCCGCCGCCATGGTAGCCGCGCCTCCAGATCTCGCGATACTTAGAGTTGAGGCGGGGCTCCTGGGAGCGAGAAGGAGAAAAACTTTATTGGCAGTTTCCCCGAGACGACACGGACACACCTGGAAGTGGAGGGGAAGAACGGAAGTCGGAGGCTGACACTCTGTAAGAGGGAAAAATGTAGCCGGAGGAAGAGGCGGGAAGAGCGAGGGAAGATTAGGCTACCAGTGTGTTGCCGCCTGCGGCCTGCAGAGGGCGTCGCGTGCCCTCGGTGGGCGCCGCCCGCCGCTCGCCGCCCGCTTCCCGCGGCTCTGAAGGACTAGCCGCGCGGCGCCGCTCCAGAATCGAGAGCCCCGGGCTCGCTTTGTGACGTAGCTCGCGAGTCGGTCGCCGCCGGGACTCGAGTCGGCTCCCTGGGTCGAGCTCGGCGGTAGCCACGCCGAAATCTTCGCTCTCCGTACCCTTTCCCACGGTCCCTCAGTGCTCGCAGACAGCGCCCGGGAACACAGCATGACGGGCTTTTACCACGCTAGCACAGCCCTGTCACGTCGGTGCCCCCGGCGCTTAGCACAGTGCGGAGCGCGTGACGGGAGTCTCCTAGTGTTTCAGTGGAAGCCTGAACTGGGTGCCAACTCCTAGGCTCTGCTTGATCGCTCTCTCGAAACTCCTGGCTAATAGACGTCTAACGGATCTTTTGTGTGCCCTTCCTCCCGCTCTCGGGTGGGCAACCAGCACACCGTTTCCCCTTCCTCTAGACCCGCTCATGGGTCACCGTGTCAAAGAGGCCTTTCTTGAAATCCTAAGTCGCTTCCATCCTGACTGCTTCCTGGCCTTTCCCATTATTCCCACCCCCACCCCCACCCCATCCCCATGTTTGATTATTTGGTTTGATTTGATTAGCTTAGTTCATTGGTGGGTTGGTTGGTTGGTTGGTTGGTTGGTTGGTTGGTTGGTTTTCTAAATCAGAGTCTCCCTATGCCGCTCAGGCTGGCCTCAAATTGGAAATCTTCCTGGCTCAACTTTTCGAATACTAAGATGACAGGTGTGTGCCACCATAGTATCTACCTTTGGTCTTTTGGTCATCCTAATATTGCAAAACCCTTCTAGATTGGCTTCCCAGTCCAGAATCTTCTCTGTCCAGACCACAAACCTCAGAGACCCAGAAATTGCTTCCTTTATCTTTCTTTTTCCTAAGAGTTGGACCCATGATGTTGGCATACTAAGCCAACACTTTACTGTTTGACCACATTCCCAGTTAAAGAGTAAAACTCATTCCTCACGTCTTCCCTCTGCTCTTAGTTTCTTTTCCTGTTGATATGACAAAAGCAACTTTAATGAAAAGAGTTTTTGTTTTTTGTTTTGTTTTTCTGAATCATAGTTCAATATATAGTCAATTATGGTGGGACAGTCAAGGAGTAGGAACTTAAAGTATCTGGTCACATTACATCCACTTTCAGGAAGCAGAGGCTGTTTGCTAGTGTGGTGCTTTCTTCACTTTATACATACCAGGATCCCGAATCAGAGAATGGTTCTTTCCACATTAAGATGTCTTCCCACATCAATTAACCTAACAGAGATAAAGGACTGCTCAAAGACCCATCTCCAGGTAACTATAGATCCTGTCAAGTGGACAGTTAATACTAACCATTACATTTCCTTTTCAAGATATTTTCCCACTTACGTTTATATCATTAGAAACAAGCTTTTTAAGGTAATTAAAGGATAAATAAAGTGGACGGTACAGTGGAGTAGTAAGCAGCTTTATAGGAAAGAATTTGGGCAAATGCTATGAATGAACCTTGAAGCCCTTACGCCAAGTGAAGTAAGCCTGTTAGAGAAGGAGAACTGCTCTGTCCTTCCTCCACTTATGTGTCAGGTGAATCCGATTTATAGATGTAGAACATGGAATGGTTGTTAGCAAGAGTGGGAAGAGAACCAAAAGAGAGTTGTTATGTAATGGGTTTAGAGTTTGAGATTTGCACGACAAAAATCCTGCTTCACATCAGTGTAACTTAACCCTTGAACTGTACACTTAAAAGTGACCAAGATACTAAACTTGGCAAGTGGCTAGACCAAAGCTTCTTAAAAACATGGGCTTTAAAAAAGTTTCTACCATTCTAAAAGATGGCTCATGGATACAGGTGCATGCTTCCAAGCCTGACTACTCAAGTTCCATCCAGAGACTCACATGGGGTGGAAGGATAGAATTGACTCCAGCAAGTTATCTTCTGGCCTGCACACACACACACACACACACACACACACATGCTAGCCTATGAACATACCCACACACATATAACAGACATATATAACATACAGACATGCATACAGACATACATGCACATATCCAGTACTCTGATTTTCTAAAATGTGTGTAATGAAAAGTACTCAAAAGAATGCATACCATAGTAATAAAGGCATTTAGCCCTAAGAACTGGGAGGAGAGGATTCTGGTATTCACTTTTGTCCATTTTTATATTATTTGGCATTTTCAGAAGAAAAGACATTTTGACTGTAGTTTTTAATACCATAAAAACAAGGTTAACTGTTTGACAGCTTGAATTGTAGTGAAACAGCTAGATATATACAACTAGACAAGGAAGCTTGTACTTTCTAGTCCAGCACTTGAGAAGCTGAGGCAGGAGGATTAGTGCAACTCTGAGGGTAGCCTAGGCTATATAGTCAGTTCTAGACTAGACTGGGCTATAGAGTAAATGCATGTCTTGTCATTGATAACGTCTTTAAAAAGATCATTGTGTCTTCATGTATTCAGTCTGTGCCCTGTGCTTCAGAATTATAATCCCCCAAAAGAAAAACAGAGAAGTGGGGTCCTATAAATGTGAGCAATGAAGTTCTTCTAGTGGGATGCTCTGTAGACAGAGAAGCAAAGCAAATACAACAGAGAAAGTAAGAAAGAAAGGAGACAACAGTGCAGTTGATGTTGGTGGAGGATGGTTCTGATGGAGATAAATGAGATGGGCATGATGATGATGGCTGTGGTGACAGCTAACATTTATTAAACTCACATTCTGTGAGGAGCTCACAACTCTGGGAGATGGATACTATCATCTCCATTTTACAGTTAAAGAAGGTAAGGCACTTACCCATCTGACATACCTATGAATCACAACAAGATATCCATAAGGACACAATAGTGGCACTCATGTCACTCTGGTAACTCACAGCTGTCTGACTGGACTGAGGGCCCACTCAACAGGAGCAGAACCACCTGGTATTAGAAACCTAGCCCAGCTTCCAGGGGCTAGTGAGGTCATGGATCTTAGACGAGTATCTTCCAACACCTCTTTGCTAAACCAGCATTAATTCCTAACTACATGTCTAAATCTTATTCTTAAACTCATAGGCAAGTGTAGCTAAAGAAGCTTCTCTTAGCAGGATGATGGTGGTACATGCCTTTAATTCCAGCACTCGGTAGACAGAGGCATCATGCCTACAGAGCAAGTTCCAGGCAGCCAGGGCTACAGAGAGAAACTCTGTCTATGAAAACCAAAAGAAGAGGAGCAAATGGAGCCCATCATGGAAAACCCACAACTGAACACAAAGCAGAGGTCAGTGGATTATCCCAGCCCCAGTGGAAGCATATACAACACAGCTCCTGCATTTATGGCTCAGGGAACATTACAGAAGAAGCAGAAAGAGTTTAAGTCCTAGAATAACAGGACATCCACTGTGAAATAGTATCCCCTAGAAAGGACACTATAAACAAGACCAGAAGAATGCCAATATCAATACACAGAAGTCTAACACAGAAGTGGGGTATCTTATGAAGTCCCATACCTAGAAAAAGAACTGCTCAGAGAGGGAGAATTAGCCTCTCCCAGAGATAAGCACCTGTATTGGTTATCCAATTACAAAGTATTCAACCCTGAAACCATATACAAACAAACAACAGACTCAGCAAGTTATATTTATAGATTTGTATACACACATACATATGTGTGTGTAACAGTAATAAAAAGGAGGCTATCAGCTTGAGAGTAGGACATATGGAAGGAGTTTGAGGGAGGGGACTTGGGAGGAGTTAGAAGGTAAAAAGAAAAACGGGGAAATGACATAATTTTATTTTAGTTAAAACTGTCTTGTAAAAAGGAAGGTAGAAAACTGAAAAGATGTCATTCTGAGTATGCATGGCTCTAGTCTCAGGCCTGGGCATAAGGAAGATACCCAGAACCCCCTTCCCTAAGGATCTTTCTGAGAGTTACAGGAGCCCTGAAATCACCTCCTTGGCTACAGAAAGGAAGTGACTTGTCAAATCAAAACAGAGTCTGGGAGAACCATGACTTCCAGCAGAAGAAATGGACTACAGAAGCCTGTGCCCAGTAATGGCTCAGAGAAAACTAGGTACTGGGAGAAGTCCTCAGAAGCCAGGCAAAATGTCCCAGCCTTCCAGTAGTCACAGGGATCTGTCATGGAGATAGGGAAGGGTGCAGGCTCTTCTCTCAGCAGGCCCAAAGATTACTAGGCCTATGATAGATTTGGGACAAATAAGCTCACAGTGTGAAAATCCTGGCTGTGCTCCATTCGAGGAGAGATCAATAGAGAGACCAAAAGGTGGGAAGCTTTTCCAAAACCTTCTTAGGCTGTCTTGGTCCAACTTCAGATGCTGCTCCTGATGCCCTTTAAATTCTACCTCAGACTTTACACTGGAAACAGTCCTGGTCCCAGCACTCGAATTGTTTACATTTCTCTGTCTCACAATAAACTATCAACCTCTCAAGGAACTGTGCCCCTAAGGTCTCCATCTCAGCACCAGCCTCAGGGCTTTGGTAGACCTAGAAAATACTAAATAGCAGACACCTTCCTGCTAAAATTTCTCTTCTGGACCTTGTACTTTTAGCAATAGTTCTGTGAAACTCATGCCAATCACTATCTTAGAACCTGACTTTCCCCCCCAAGAGACTACTTTTCTAAAAAAAGAACATTTTATAGCTTTGTAGATGCTCTGTTAGTACATTTGTTGTTCATGATGTTTTACAGATGCAAATTTGCGATTCTGTTATTTGGGTTGAATTGTATTACATTTAAAAACAAAAACAATCCCTCAGGAGTTGAAATTTGCAGCAGTGAATGCTCTAAGATAAAGCACAAAGGCAATCAACAGTTTGATATGCAGATGTGATGTGAGGGTGGCAGTTACGGTTATTGGGTAGATTGTGTCAGCCTCCTGGCCTTTGGCAGGGTCACACTGAGGATCCAGCCTTTTTGATGGCATTGAAGTCTACCTACCTCCTCCAACCAGAACTAAATCTTTAATGTCTCTGGTACTTTATTCATGTCATGCCAGTAAAGACTCTGTAGGAACCCTGTAAGGGATAGACATCTGTGAACTGAAGAAGTAAGAGAATAAGAGTGAGGACTGGGGCCCAGAATGGATATGAAGATTCAAGGTGATTATTTCTAAGCAAAGGGAGAGGCTAAAAGGATCTCTCTGGTAGGATGCTAAAGAAGGCAGTGTGAGTCTGCCCCTGCATTTAAGGATCACTGAGGGAATGTGGTAAACAGAGAAGAATACTGAATTATTGTAGTGGCCTTTAATCATTTGAGCCTCAAACCAACAGCAATATATTTGGATTGATCCACACTTAGTTTTTCATTCATTCATACAAATCTTCTGAACACTCCCTACAAGGTATGCAAATGCTGAAGATGGAAAAACAGAACAAAACAAGTAGAGCCAATGAATTCAAAGGCAAACAGATGGCCTTTCCACTGAAAGTACAGGGTACAATGGAAGTCAAGGAAAACCAGATAACCCAGGTATGGAGAGTTAGGGAAGACTTAGGGGTCAAAATTAGGACTAATTGAAAATGAGCCATGTTAGAAACCTTGGTCCCTGGGATGTTCATTCCTCTCCAATGGAAAAGTCCTGGGTAAAAGTGACATAGTAGCACAAGTCCACAAAGCTCATGTGTACCCAAGCTTCTATCCTGCTGACCAAATGATTGCCCTCGTTCCAACCGTCACGTCTGCATTCCAGACATTGGGATGAAGGAAGTGTCAAACTAGAAAGAGTAGAGGTCATTATGACGGTTGCCCTCCTGTACATTTATTTATTTTGCTTTATGATTATGAGTGTTCTGCTTACATATATGTTTGGATGCACCACATATGTGACCACTGTCCTGGAATAGTGGTCACATGTGAGCCACAATGTAGTGCTGGGAATTGAATCTGGGGCCTTTGCAAGGACAGTGCTTTAACTGCTGAGCTATTCTCCAGCCCCAGAAAGCCCTCTTTTAAAACCGAAGTGTTCTCAAAAAGCTACTACACTCACTCCTAGGAGGTATTTCATTGACCAAAACTGAACCTGAGAGTCCTGCCTGGCTTCAAGGAAGTCTGGGAATTATATTTGTAGGAATCACTTCTTTTCTTCCATCATGTGGGTCCTGGAAATTGAATTCAGATTACCAGACTTGGCAGCAAATGCCCATCTAACTTCAGGTTAGAAAGGAGTCTATTACTACAGAAGGGGACGGGGGACAACATATGAGGCAATTAGGAGTTTTCTACATCTTCCCAGAGTTTGTGAAATTCCAGAGAATGACCAGAAGCTGTTGATCTTGTCATAGAAGGAGAAAGCAGAGGCCTTAAGATTCAGAAGACCACTGCACAGCACACTTCTTTTAATTTTCATTTTAATGTGTGTGTGTGTGTGTGTGTGTGTGTGTGTGTGTGTGTGTGAGAGAGAGAGAGAGAGAGAGAGAGAGAGAGCGAGAGAGAGACAGAG